>NC_071286.1:32218677-32346270 GCF_943735745.2 Anopheles bellator
GTAAACCATCCCCGTTGTCCGGCGCGGCGTCTGGGCGTGACGCTTCCTTCGTTGAGTCACGGACGGACTGCGGTGGAGTTGACCGGACAACTGTGAGGAAGACACGTAGAGTGTCTTACCTCTACACGGTAGTTTGTGTTGGGAGAGTGCCCGCCTTACCGTGGGTCGGGGGACTGGGCACTTCCATAATGCTGTGGAACGGTGAAGTGAAACACTAGCACGGAGTGGTTAGCTTAATCTCCGGCTCAGGAATACTTGTTCTCTGAGTCGTTCGTCTTTATTTTTATACTGTTTAAACTTGCGTTCCCGGGATCTATTTCGTTTACATGTTTATCTTACGGGTGGTCTAATTTCTGGGTGGCCTGATGTCTTGTTCTGGTTTAGTTTTGGGTCTGTTGTTAGTTTGAATGTTTGCCATCGTTCGATGCGTGGTGTCTGCTTACGCATCGTATTTCTTGCTTTGGGTTTTTCTGATTCGGGTTGTTTTGCCCAAGCGTGGTGTTTTGTTGCACGCTTGGGTTCTGTGCTTGGGTTGGTTTTGTTTTAATTTATTGCCTTGCCGTTCGGGTTTGGAAAGTTGTAAACTGACCCTTTTCGGTTCCATGCTGTTTGGACTGTTGCATCGCGCCTATGGCTTATGCAATGGTTAAACTGTCTGGTATGCAACTTTATTGCTTCCAGATGTTTGCATGTCTGTATTGGGTAAGTATTGGGTTGTCGTGAGTTATGTTTTGCAGATGTTGGGTTCTGTTTGGCAGATCTGGTAGATCCGCCACACTATGTTCATTATGAATTTGTTCAAACAAATTGCACCTAAAGCGCATCGGTGGAGAGAAGAAAAAACTACTGTCACTGTGAATTAAACAAGCGAACCCCGAGGTGCCACTACCGATGGGCGAGGCCGTCACTAACGACGCTTTAATAGTGCGTCCTGTTTGCGCTCCGCTTGATAATGCACTGCGCCCGGTTGCATCGTCGCTTGTTTTTGTGAATGTTTGATGTCGCGCATTTTGCTGCGGTTTATGTTTACGGGACTCGCGATTAACGCGTGTGTCGAATGGAACCCCAAAGTGGATGCCCCGAATTAGTTTTTGACGTGCCACGTAACAATCGGTGCAAACCCCGAGCGTATGCCCGCGGGCCGTGATTAAACAAACTGGCGGCTTAAGTAGCCATTATTTAAATTACATTCACTACCAATTACCGCCAATATGGTTACTTTTAATTAATATTTTTACTTCCCGTGTAATGTTACGCTAACGCTAATGTTTGTTTTGCTTCTGCTTGCAGGTATGCCCTAACCGAAGCCGACTGTAAGCTACGTGTGTGCCCGGATCGCGTCGATAGCGCTGGTCGGGGAGCCAACAACATTTAGATGGGCCGCAGCAAGTGCATAGCCCTGCAGGGAATGCACATTGCCATCCAACACATTCCGGCGTCCGGCGAGCGCAGCAGCGCGTGCGGTGAACCGAACCATTATGTTACGCAGCAGCATGGGAAAGATGAGTCAAGAGGGGGGTCGGGGTGGGTCGACCGCTGGCCACTGATGATTAGAGGTGAATTTCGTGCCACAGGCCATTTGCAGATCTCAGTCAGTAAACCACGCGCCGTTTCGAAATTGCGCCCAGCTGCAGAGGTTGTGACTCGAACAACTGGACTGTTGCTGACCATGAGCTGGGCAACGTTGCACCACATCACCCGGCTGGGCTATGTTGACTGTGACTGTCGTTTGGGAAATCATTAACTTAATGGGCAAGGTTTCTCGTGCCATAAGAGGACCAAGGCCAACATTCGTTTGATGAAAATCAAAAAGGAAAGAAAACTAATTGCGTTTTCTTTTCGATTTGTGTATTGGCAGAGTGAGCGAAATTTGCATCGAACAATTTTCCACAAATCGCATTTCAAAGCCTCCACTTGGCGTGTGGCGGTTCGTGTTTGATGCGTATGCGCTCGCCACGGCACGCCGTGACCCGAGCGCAGTAATGACTGCCTAATTCATCGATTGGCGCGGTGGAACTTCCATTAGCGGTCGGGTGTGCACCTCTGACCTTCCGGCGACTGCGGCGTGAAGCTTATTTACTTGCACTGCACTCGGCAGGTGGGGGCCACCTGCAACGCACGCACGCACGCCGCCGGCCACGAAACGAGCGAGCAAAAAACATAAAACGACGACGACGGCAAAAAAGCGAAATGCGTTCCAGTTCCATCGGGCACGCCTGTGTTTGTGCCCTTCACGACCGACCAGCACTGCAACGCAATGCACCTTGCACCAGCGGGTGGGAGGTGGGCTTGGTCGAAGTTCGCGGTTCCTCGCTGGTGCATTAGGTCGAGCGATGCAGTTGACGGGGGGCTGTAATCGATTTTCAAACACCCCTTAAGCTCACATCCGCCGTGTTTTGTGGTAGTAGTGGCACGGGCTAAGCGATTTGTGCTGTTTGCGCGAGCTACAATTTTTAACCATTAACTGCGATGATCAATGCGTTCGCTGGTGCTGGTGGTGGTTGTGTGGTGCGACGATTAATGCCTGAGCACATCGTTTTTGTGGTGCTGAAGTGGCGCCATTAGAGACCGGTTGTTGGAGCCTTAGTCAGGGCTCAGCACTTTGAACGTGTGCGGGTAAATTTCACGAGCCTTATCAAGGGAAAAAAAGGCGCTGCAGGCGCTTATGGAGCACTTGACAAATGGGTACTTGAGGCGTGTTTCGTTGTCGTTTCGATTGCCCGTTGTTCGGTGCATATGGCGATGGTGTGGCCGAACGATTGGTTGGACAGCATTGAGTAGAATCTTTTGGTGAATGTAACGAGGTTATGTAACGAGTTTATGCAAGCCCATAAAAAATCATACCAAGGCGAAGCAATGGAAGTGTAGTAGACTCAACAGTAACAAAGAAAAATGTTTAACAATTATCAATTATTATCAATTTAAATCAAATTGTTACCAGTCGCGTTACGTTGAAATTGTCGGGTTCGATGAATAAAACACATAATTTTCAAGACAACTGAGAAATGTTTGTATTCGCCGTATTCACCGCTCGATGCTACACATTTTGCCCATTTCTCAGGCATGTTGTCGATTCCTTTCCAATAAAATTTTTGTTTGTTTCGTCGAAAACCAATCGTCGAACCTTTTATCAATTATGGCAATTGTTAACGGTGTCTTCACGGCCATTCCGATATATGTTTCGTTGTTTCGACCACTGCACCACTCTGCATGCTCTTTATTCGGAACGATACTCGACATTTTTAATGTTCTGTAAAAAAAATTGTTTAATGTTTTGGAGTTTCGAAGTTTTGAATTCTAATTAAACAAAATGATGTGCATATTAATACCAACAATGCTAGCCACATCTAAAACATCAATCGAATCATTTCAACTTACACAGCTGGTGGTTCAAACAATCACTATCATATTTATTCATCAAAATTTTAAGAAATAGGTTTTATTGATACCTTGGTGTACATTGGCTGGAAGTAAATTGAGTAAATCAGTCAGTAAAATATTTCTTGGTACTTTGCAAACCACATTCATCGGCCATATTTTAGGAACACGCGTCCATGATTGCCAATTTTCGTGGTTTCTGATGAACCGACACGGCACGCGTTCCCTAATTAATTGTAACTAATCCACTACTACGGATCACGCAAAAATTGAATTTACATAGTACCGAACAGCCGAACCGCAGGCCGCCGATTTGTTCTACACACCGCGCCACAGCATAAATCCTTTCCCATTGCCGTTTTTCGATCCAATTCCGGCTAATGGACTTAAGCCTCGCAAACATTTCATATATTTCATCCTTTATTGAGAGATTGGGTGGTGGGTACACCACAATGTATTCCGCACACCGGATTACCCCCCAAACGGATGTTTGTCGTTTTGCAGTCCTGGACCCGGAACTCCCCGGGTTGCGTCGCTGCCAAAGCTGGACCACGCAGGGCCACGTGAAGATATTTGCATATGCGTGTGTCCCTGAGCGGATCGGATCACACACTCGGGGTCCCCATAGACGGATTGAAGGTTCAGCTTTTTTGTTTCCTTATAAAAGCGAAGACCCTACTTTATGGTCCTCCCGCTCTCGAACTCGAAACGTGCTTCCCGTGCAGGTGCATGTGTATGTGCGGAACCGCGGGAATAATCTAAACAATATGTTGCATAATCTCTTCGCAAGTACCACCTTTCGGGAGTGTGTGTCTGGGGACCACCGCGATTGTTGCAAAGCTACTCCCACCGGCGTATGGCACGGCGTGACCTTTATGGCCGGAACCAGGCGGGTGGGCGTTCGGGCGGACGGGTTGTGGAGGGCTATGTTTTATGGTTACAAGCGACCACACAGCAGCACAGACCCATGCGAAATGGGAAACGATTTTCATTTCTAGATGTGAGTCGCTATATTTTTCTATCATAAAAGCCGGCGCAACACTCCAACCCCGAACCGAACTGGAATCCTGGAGATTCCTGCGACAGGAATCTCTAGGAGCACCGGACGGAATGAAAAAGTGTGTAGTGAGCAAAAAACACGTTCACCGGCATCCGGAATCTTAACACACCATCTCTCCCCGTCGAGTGGTCGGTGGCTCTTCGCGTCCTCTTCGGCTGGCGGTGTGCCGCACGTTAGTTTCCACGCGCGGAATGTGGTTCTATTCGGAAAAGATGCTTTACTGTATGCAAATGCCGTTTATGCTCCCCCCGTTCGCTGGTTCGCTCCTGGGACCGTGGCGTGTGGCGCTCCCCAATGCCTGCAAATGGTATGGAAAATAAATAAAAACATAAAATCTGCAAAAAACACAAACACTCACACACGCGAATACATAAACATTCTTAAGGGTGGCGCGCAAATGGTGTGCTTCCCAACTAGGGCAACCATTATCGTTATCGGGATAAAATAATTCCGAGTCTGGATGGAGCGCTGCGTACTGTGCAAACATCCCCTCCGACCGGGAAAAGTTTTCACCAACCCACCGCCCGTTTTCCGGGGAGTTTTCCGCGAGTAGCGTTGGGCGCAGCGGTTCTGTGTGTATTGAGTTGTTGATATCGCTCCCGGAGATATCCAGGCTGGCTGGCTGGCTAGGCCGGCTGGCGAATGAAAATTTCTGGCAAGGGCTTAAGGGATATTGCGCCGCGCTTGGCTTCCGGCTACTGTCTCTTTCGCTCGCGCTCGACGCTGGCTGGCTGCCGTCTGTGTCGTGTTTCTGGCACGGATGCAAGAAAAATTCAATTTTCCTGATGGCTTGCCCGGGACTGAACGTTGGCCAAATAATTGATGGTTTAGCGCGCCCGGGTGCATATATTTTCTTACGATCAGCCCACCACCGTTCGGGCACGTTTCGCGTGGCCCGGATTGGCGAGCGAATGAAATGGGAAGATAAATAATGAAATTATCAACCGCAACAAAATAATCATTTACCTTCTGTTGTTGTGGTGGGTGTTTTGGAGTCGACTAGAGGCAACTTTTCGCTGCTGCGCGATCATCTTTGCATTTTAGTGTCCTTTTGCGGCCGTTGGTCTTGGGCGGGTTTCGTCCACTGACAGCACTTAAGAAATGTTATTTGTGAACGGTTTGTTGATGCTTTCCCGTGTTTTAAATATTGTGTTGTTTAAGCGAACCAATAGAACTTTCGGTCGGTCAAATATTCCATAAACCGGTGTGCCAGTTCAAGACACACATATGAAGCTGCTCCATTCCGTATTAATAGCACCAACAATCGTAGTTCTGTGCACCTTTTATGGTTCTCGTACAGGACATGTGGTTTGCTCAGGGCAGAGACGCCCGGGCCATTACTGAACCGTGAAGAACAAGCGAACCATTTTGAGTAATGGTTTTTGCCATTCGACTGTTGCTAGAAGGCTACCATTTCGAAGCTGTTTACGTTCGCTCAAAAATACACCAATGATCGCAGAACCTCAAGGTAGACGATCACTAAGGTTGTCGAAAGCAGAACCCGACTGAAGGTGAACTAACTGAAGTAGTTGCAATAGGGCGTGAAGAAGTTGTTGAAATCCAAATCCAAATCAGGACAACGCGACAACAGGACAAGAGCCTTGCGCCTACGCCCATCGTTTTGTGCATCCATTTAACCACTCAGCCGGCTGGTCGGCCGGGGACTCGTTTCAATTTTCTTGCTCGATTAGATAAAGTAATTTGTTGAGCCTCAACGTGGTTTTGGGCTGGGCTGAGATGGGGGCGCCATTGTCACACTTCCCGTGCGACTTCTGCAGAACTGACCTGTCCGCACGTCATAAATATTTCAAGCTCATACATATTCGTCGGCTGCAACGCTGATGCCAATTGCGAACCGTTTGTCTCTGCAGCCTTGTGGTAAATGTAAATTGAGACTGTCACCAGCCAAGGGGGGGGACTGTCACCGAACCACTGGTCACCCTATTTTACGACCGCACCGAGTCGTTAGAAACACTGCTGAATGAGAGGGCGAGTGAGTTCAGGCTGCGTGCTCTGCTACGTTGCTGATGGATTGCGAGTTCTCGGAATGACATAATCAGCCGGCAGAGGGCCCGGCATAATGTGCGGATTGGGCTGGACCATCAACATCATCATCATCATCATCACCACCACCACCATCACCGTCGTCCAGCGCACGACACGACTGCTCAGCGTTATCAGACAGACAGTTTGTTTCTCAGAAACCAATTAAAAGTGAAGCACAACGTTACATACCCGCATCAAAAGACGTCGCTGGATGTGTTTTATTTTCGGACTGGCACCGGAGAGTGTAAGCGTTTCAAGGTGGAACACCTTTATGGGCTGATAATCGGAACTAGAAGAGTCGAACGTTACGACGGTCGGTGATTAGTTTTATTGAAAATGAATCGCTAAGCTGTTGCCGTTATCATATTTATTAATTAATTTATTTTTTGTGCATCCCGTACTTGTCCGCGGTCGCTCTCTAGTTACTGAAAACCCCTAATGTTCTTGGTCCCAGAGAGTATCGTTTACGCAATCCTACTAATCTGCCGTTTCCGGAACGTTCCATAAGGCGTTTCTTCTGAAGTCCCCAGAATATGTGATTATTTGTTGATGCTTAACTACAGCAGCCTACGTGAGTAGTGTGCGTAGAAAGAGGCTTGCAGTAGGATCATGGGCCGTCCATTAGTGCAGAACACTCCTCTGCGGGCATCGCTCGACTGGCTGGGGAACTATGATAGATTCGCTTAACTTAATGGAGGTTCTCAATTTGTGGAATGCACAGTTGGTGCTACTTGTCACCCGAGCCTCTCCAACGAATCCTTTCCACGCACTCATCGTTCATCGTCTTGGCTGGCGTGTATGGGCCCAGCATAATGGTCCGCCCGGATGATGAAGCGCGCGGTCTGATGCGATGTGACACGCGGAAGGCTGAGAAGTTAAACCACTGGCACCGGTCTGCAGACCCCGCCTCGCTCTAAGCTTACCAAAACTCCCCTTTCTCCCAAAAAAGTGTCCCGTTTTTGCATCTGCGCCATTCGCAAAACAGGAATTACAGACGACACACGGCTCCACTTCGCCCCGAAGGCAGTCAAAATTATGCCGAGAGACCACAGAGAAGGGCGGCTGGACGGGGTGAGCGACAAGTAAACATACAACCGGAGAGACATCATAAAAGCCTAGTCTGCCTAATGGTCATCACGCTGGGCCGCTACGGCTACGGCAAATATGGCTTCGCTTTTATAAATCCCCGTAAATGAACCGGTGAATAATGGATCTACGTCGCCGGTTGAGCGCGGCCGGGCCATGCTCGGGCCACTCTCCTCGGAGTCTGCTGTAGCGCAAAAAGCGGTAGGCAAAAAGGAGTTGGCCACCAGGGGGGGAAGTAATAGGTAGGGTGCGCCGTGCCCGCACACCGGAGACTTGAGTGATACACGAACTGCGAATACGCAGTGGCCGGAACGGCTCGGCAAGGAGCAACTGGGCGACTGAGCCTGATCAATAACGGAGGGGGGGCCAGGTCTGATGGCGCGCCCGCTGGGTAAAGGATGGTGCAATCAGAAACGACCACGACGACGACGACGACGGTCATTTGTGGTCGGTTTTGTAGCTTTAAATGCCGGAGCATAAATCTTTAACCGGGGCACTCCATAACGAAGATCTCAACTGATCCGAAAGGAATCGCTTACGGTACACGCTGCAATTGGTACCGGTGGACCTGTCGGTGGACGCAGGTCTGTGTATGTGTGTGCTTTGTGGGTATGTGTGCTTAGCCTCTCGACTACAGTTTCGATTTAGATAAACAAACGCGGCCAGCGCAGCGGAGTCTGTGATTTGTAGCGCGCCGCCGGTCCCAGACTGTCCATGATGAGCTCGGCCGCCGTGTTGGAGACCGCCGATGGCCGTTAGCGTTTATTTATTTACAGACTTAAGCTTAAAGATAATATTTCCATTCCATTCCGGAGCCCTGGAAAGTCCTGGTCCTCCACCCGAGGGGACGGTCTCCTCCGTTAGGGGGGCGAAGCGAGAGAGAGTGAGTAGCTTAGAGGTTTTAGAGGCGGCTGATCCCAGCCCGGTCTTCCACTTTGGACGCAAATTAAAAAGGCACCGTGCCGCGGGTGCAGACTCGCTGAAGTGCAACGTAACATGGATCGTCGGCACTCAAATAAAAATTAACCACATTTGGCGAGGATTGGCCATTTGGTTCGGGTTCCCGAAACACCGGAAACACACGGATTACGGTGCAATGGACCGCAAGCAATGGGGCTTAGAATGTGGCCGGGGGTGGTCAGTGGTGGCGTCGATAAATCTCTGGCGCAGGGTAATTAATTAATTCGGATCGGTTTTTTTTTCGGTTTTTCTCACCACTTCTGGGCTGCAGTTGGGAAATAATAATGAAGTGCGCCACCGTTGCACTCACGGCCGCTTGTTGATGGCCTGTTGTTTGTGTGCGTGCAGGAGTGCGTGGTTTCGGTGTAATAGACCGTGTACGATTTATGTTCGAAGCGATTGACGATAGTTGGGTAGTGTGCGGTGTGGCGGTCGCAAGGTAGTTCTCGAGTCCGCCAGGTTCAGTTGTTAACCTGTTCGCCATTTTCAAGCACCCAGAGGTTGTGCTGAGCGTGCTGGGCCATAAATTTAAATTATAATGTATCGCCCAATTGAGAGGGAAATTATGGTTCGATTGTTTCACGCGAAGCACTCGAGCACAATTTATGATGTGCTGATTTTCTGTTGGATGTTGGCGGAATGCGTTGTCCCTAACCTATGAACTGGTGAGTTGAACCGATGGAATATAGGATAATCAGTATATTAAGAGGTTCATTGATAAAATAGTTACTATGAAGGCATGAAAGCAAAAAAAATCACGATACTGATTAAGGGACATATTGAAGTCAAGAAGTGACGAAAAAATCTTATATCTACGGTAAAGAGTTAGTAATGGCTCGTTATGTCCGGTGAGAAACGATCGCGCCACAATTCTCAGTTTATTATTCCTTGGACTGGTCAATTACTTAGATTCCTACATTCTTGTCATCAGTTCTGTTTGTAGAGTTCTTTTCGAAGCGTTAGTTAACAAATTCTTCATTGTGTGTTAAATGTGAGAAAATGAGGAAAAAGGTACGATTGCGAGCTGTTTGATACCATCCATTTTCCAGCTCAGCTTGACTCATCAATCATTTGTTCCAATATGCGTCTTCCAAATTTCCGGTTGAACTCATGTGGTTCAAAATTTGTTCAGTGAATTTCCTCAGGTTTTAATCAGAAATCGAACCTCTGTCGACTATTTGCAATATAGTTTCTCTTTTTTATCTTTCACATATCTCTTACTATTGATATGCTCCGAAATAGCTCTCAGAATCGATCGGCTCCAGTGCCTTTAATTGTTTAGTACACCACTTACGACGTATCACAACTGCGCGAGGCTCTCGAGTATCGTTCGGAAACCGCAACACGCAACATGTGGATTTCGGACAACGTGTTACATACAAAAAGTGCCCCTGTCCGGATGGTTTGCGCATTAATGGCTAATTTCTTACCCTCCATGTCGATCTGTTATTCCTCGGTGCAATCTGTGGATCATTTTTATGCGGATCCGCGGGGCACCAACGAACCGCAACCAGCAACGCAACCGGGGATCGATTTTAAATTCCACAAAAACACACCAACAAAGTGCACGACGTGGCTCATCTTTATGTGGCCAAAATGGGCCCGAAAACGGGAGCGAAAGCGCGTAACGCACGGAGCCCGCGTCCGGAAAAGGGGTGCGCCCGAAATGCGGCCGTAAAAACTTTATATCCTCTTCCACTCGACTTACCACATCCGCATAAAAAAGAGTGGCAGGACCGAGGGTTTTGAGGGTTTTCACTTCTTTTCGTTTACGATCTCGCCAAAACCCGGTTCTCGGTAGCCGGATCTCGTCCAGCGTCGCGGTTCCGCTCGAATCTGGTGAAGCGGCACATCCGGCTTTAAGGCCTTGTAAAACACAGCTTCGCTTCGCACACGACAGCACCTAACGACCGTGCCTGCGTGCGTGCGTTGCACGGTTCGCCATATTCACCTTAGGAACTCGGGCCGAAGATGGGCATCGTCACCGTTGAGATCATCGCCTGTTCACACTGCTGCGTTGTGTGCGTTGTTTTATGAGCCGGACTGGTTCCGGCTCACCCGGCATGCCAACTCGTACGGAACGCATCCTCCTTCGCCGACGTCGACGTGTGCATCCCGACGTCCGGACCGATGCCCGGCCGTTCCCTATTTTCTTTCTCTTACCCAAGCAAGACTGATGCCGGATTGTTCAAATCTCATTATTGTCCTGTAAATCCTTTTACGCAATCGTTGGCGGCCGGCGGACGGCCGGTGTTGAAAAGCGTCCTCTCCAGCTCCAGCAGTCCGTATCAGTCTTCCGTGTGGGTGTCTGGGGCGAAGAGAACACATAAAATTTAATGAGAAAATAAATAAATCCACGACAGCCAGCGTGCGGACAGCGGTGGCGCAAGATGGCAGGGATAAAATACGGAAGGACACCAACCCAGCCGAGCACAGGCGCCCGCCGAAACGCGCTTCACAGCTCGGTGACATGTATGTTAACGGGCTGGGAAGATCCCGCTTTCACAGTTCCGGGCCACACGCGGTATGTGGGCCGTAAATTTTGATCAAGTAACGTGGCAGATAAAGATTGTCAAGGGCCCCGTCTACGGCCCTCCTGGTGCACGGTTGAAGGCGAATGTGTCGCCGGATAACAAGAGATAACGATCGTTTGCCTTCGAGATGGCAAAATTTTGCCTCATAATAAGCCGTTCTTTATAGACACACCCACACTCTGGCCGAGCCATCCGGGCATCGTTATGACGAAGGCGAGTGCTGCTGGGCTTCTCAACCTCCACGCGTTCAAAGCGTTCTGCACGGTAGGGGCTGGAGTCCTGGCAACCCCGGGACCATGGGGTAGGGTTGTGAGAGCCGTGAAATATTTATGCCATAATTCGATGTCCGGCCAAAGTGTTACAGCAAAGTGGTTCGCCGCCGTCGTAGATCGATTTGTCGAGCGCAGGATGTGTTTTGGTGGGGAGAGAACAAGAGCTTAAGGCGTAAAAAATGGCCCGTTTAAAGGGGACCAGCGTGGCGGGGGGCTACCGCCCAATGCGCCCCAGGATTATGGCGGCCATCGATCACCCGAACCGGCACCACCCGGGTATTCCCGGGGCACTGCACCGAAGGTTTTCTTTTGCATTTTCGCCATACTTTCTAACGATTACGGAGTGCAAAAACCCGGCGACGGAGCATATTTTCTCACCCTCCGAACCAAGCTCGGTACATTGCCAAGGGGTTTGGGCAAACGTATCCCTTTTTTTCGCGGTTCGTGGCCGTGGCCAACGGGAAGGCTAGGCTTCGATTCAATCGGAGCTAATTGTCTATTAGACCGTCTCCCGGCTATTGAGGTTCCCGGCGCTGGGGCCACTTTAAGAGCCTGGAAGCCATCCCGGCAGGGTCAGCATCTCGTTAGGCCCAATTAGTGAGAAATCGATCCCCTTAGAACGCTGTGGCCTGATTTCGTTGTTCCGTCTGATTTATGTTATTTATGCTCATCCTAATTGCATCGGAGTTTCGCTGTCAGATAGTGTGGTGCGACCAGTGCGAGCGAGATAGTTATTGTGTGCGATGCTGCTCAACTCATGGCTAAGAAAAATTACATCCGACAAGGTCGGATTAAAAGCTGCATAATGTTTGCCCGTTCTTAGAAACTCAGTCGTGGACGGGTTTGTTTATCAACTCATTAAACCGGTGTTGTTGCGGCCGTTTAAGGCTTGCATTTCGAAACGTTGGGCTCTAATCCGAAAGGATTGCTGATTACGGTCGATAAACAATTCGAGGAATCGTACTGCATAGCTTTGGAATTATGGTTGAACATAAAAAAGTGAGAATGCTGAGACTTCAGCTGGGAGCAGAAATTAATACTCCATTCAGTATCACATTCCAGTGCCGACATTCCTGAGTGCACAAACGGGCACTTCAGGCCCTTGAGAGCTTCAGGTCCTCAAGTAACTATTAGGTTTACTAGAAAGTCGATGTTGTTTGTCAGTCGATGTCGATGCTGTCGATATTGTTTTTTATTTGTTTTTTGATCCATTGGTCGCTGCCTTTTTGTTGATTCATTTCGTAAGGTTTTTACCGTGCCAAATATGCAATACCAATGGATTTGGATTGGTTGGCCGGGTTGGGTCCACGACGTCCTCTTTAATTGGCCGCCAACGGATGAGACCAAACTGGATTAAATCGTACATCTTACAAACTGGCCCTCGTACAAATCAATATGAATCTCCAAAAGGCTGCGGGACAAGCTTCGATACTTTCGAGATAACCTAACATTCGGATTCGTGTTCGGCAAACAGGACCTTATGTTACATTAAATTGCAAATCGGATGATGCCTTCCGTCCGATGCACTCACAGCAGCAAGCATGCTTGAAACTTCGGACCAGCAGCATTTTGCAATTATTATTCGATACCAAATGATCCGAACCCTGGCTAGTGCAGCATATCATATTTCCGTTCACCGCATTGTCGTTGGTGACGGCGGCCCTGCTACGGAGGCGAGAGTGTCCATAATTCACTCCCGTCGACATTCTAGCCCAAGGTACATGCTGATGATGATTTATACCTTGTCTGCCTCGTACGTAATACAATCAACTACTCGAAAAAAACAAACCAAAAAATGTTGTTACGAAACAAATGAAAGCTTGTTGAAAAAGCCCACTTTATCATTACCCATTTGCATCGGGCTCGGGTGCGAGGGCGCCCCCTAATCATGCTCATCATCGTGCGCCCGGCATCGGTGGGTTTTATGTTGCTTTTTAATAATGCGCCCGGCACCCGGCACCAAAGTTTCAAATGAGTTTCAATCATCATTTATATCGCATAAAGGATAACACCGTGGAACATTGGAGGAGCGGCGGGCACGGGCGCGCGCGACGACGATGACGACGTCGAGGACGAATCCCGCACCATGTTTACTGATTAATCGACCCCGCCCGCGCCTGCCACCCGGTGCGAACCCGGTCCGCGGCCGTCACTCGTGCCCCGAGTACCGAAGATTCATTAATAAAGCATGAAATATTTTGACAGTAATCAGTGTGCGTTGCTCCGGAGCGGGCGAGGGGCACACCGCGGACCGGAGGACCACACCGCCGCCAGCCGCCAGCTCAGCTCATAACTCATCGCAAACAAAACATATTTTTAATCGAGAAATTGAAACAGTCTCGACTCCCGAGGCAACCCTTTTCGGAGCCCGCGAGCATAATAAAAATTGGATTTTATAGACTTACGCGCGCAGCTCCCTCTCTAGTGCGCTGCCATTGATGGGAACAGTTTTCCGGGCCACAGGGTGAGCCAAACAACGGTTTCTTGTTTGTGTTCGATGTGCGGGGCGCGGATTCGGAAGAAGGGTCGGTCGCATATGGAAAACATTTGAAGCCATAAATCTTTTCCCATTCAACCGCGCGCTCCGTTCGCGGAGTTGAACAAATTGTACACCAATCACTACTGTGACCAGCGACGACCAGGGGCCTTGGGTGGACGAGCTGTGGAAAGTGATGTTGTGTAGCGATGCCGAGTAGCACACATGGGTCAACAAGTCCCAAAGCCCTATCCAGATAACCATCCTTAATCGCGGGTATTGAGGGTATTTTTCATTTGTAAGGAAATGTAGTGGCCTTTCTCTGGACTCCATCTCTGATGATGATTCTGGAACGTAGTGGTGATCCCAAGTGATGTCCAGTCCGTCCACCTACCGAAGCAAAAACTCCAAAGCTCCAAACAGCTCTCGGCAGCATCAACACATTGATGTTTGTGATCGAAAATAAAGGAAACATGGGACGCCAATTTTAAACCCACTTTCCCAAGGGCTCGTATGTTTGTTTATAATGTTATGTTTCTAGTAGCATCCGCTGTGTGTCAGCTTTCGGACTGATTAACCCACGTGTTATGTTACGAGGCACCGTGGTTCGGTGCTGGATACCCGGACCGAAACCGTGTTCCGTGTCGTGTCGATGACTGTGACGTGGTGTACTCACCGTCGGCGGTGTCTCCGCTGGCTGGCGGTGATCCTGGCAAACAAATCACCAGCCTTGCCTTCTCGGACCGCGCGTGTGTGTCCGTTGTCCGTGTTTTGTGCCTAACCGTCGGCTGTTTTCGCTCTGTCTCCGAGTGTAACCCAAAACAAATAGCGACAGTGAAGCAGAGCTACAACACGGCCCACAAATCGGTCGCCATTGCAACGCGTGGCCTCGGTCCGGACTGGCCGGAAGCAGACTGCATGTTGCTGCTGTGTGTCATTTGTTGCATTCGCCCGTGTTGATGCTGGGCATGGAATGGAACGAATAAAAGTGACAGTTCTCTAAGGTGGATCACTGCGAAGCGAAGAAGATGCTGCACACGAAATGTTGAGCGAACAAATGGAATTTTGTAGAAAATAAGAATATAAAGAGGAATATATTAAATGAAGACAAAGTCAACATTGCGCGTGCCACATAAAATGGGTCGCCCATTCTACGGACCCACGAACTAATGCTACAAACGGGTTTCACCCTGAAACGCATCGTTACGTCAGCGTTGTGGAAGGCGAGACTGACTAAGACCTTCGTCTAACAAGCATAGGAAACGGTCCATTGTTTGACTCACCTAATCGGCTAGAGTATTACAAACATCCGTAGACGTTTGAAGCAATCACGGAACAAGAGGGACTTCCGGGACCTGCGTTTGATCCAGAACTCAATGAACCGCTATCAGGTAGCGTAGAGATTTTGTAGCAGAACACCCAATGTTTGGCTTCCTTCGAAATCTTTCCCACAACAACCAACGTGGGGTCCATTCCTGGGGAGGGCTTATGTAGATAACATAAATCACTTGAAGGTCCCTTTCTTCCTTGCTGCGGCACACGATTCCATAAACATAATCACCACCAGCGACTTGAGCTTATTTAATCCTTCAAATGAGTGGTGGTGAGTTATGCGATGAGGGGCTCAGAAAAAAGCGGACTTTCCAGAGAGCCCTCTAAACTCTGCGGCTGCCGGTGAGACGGAGAGACCCCCCAGGTACGAAGAAAGCCGCTGCGAACCGGAAAAGGGAATAACGTCGCCGCAGTAAAGAACTACAATTATCGTTATTAAGGGACGATTATCTTCGGTTACATAATTATTCCCGCCGTTTTCCCGCGTTGAGCGCGACCGCTCCGTGGAGAAGAAACAAAGGCCACGGCAGGCGGAGGACGATGCTCCACCAGTGAAAGGCTTCGGCGACCCCTGTGTGTGTGGGGTTTCCGTGTGACTGTGTATGGTTGAGCCCCCGGAAGCCGTGGATCGTTTACCGGTCACAGGACGACAACGGCACGTCAAGTGACGTGCCACCGGCGATGAATAATTATTCCCGCAGAGACGACGCTTCCCCGGAAATGGCCGCCGCTCGTTCGAAGGGACGCGTGCAATGTTCGTTAGAGACGTACCGCGGGACCGCCGTTTGCATATCGTGCTCACCGTTGTTTATCTCTGCCGGGTTTACGTGAAGCCCGTCAGGCAGCCGTCACGAAGGGCAAACACGTTGCCCGAAGCCCGAAGGAATGCGCAACATAAGACACGGCAGCAAGGTATCGCTCGCTCGCTCGCTCTGGAATGGAGTAAGGTGGAATTGATCGATCGACAGTTGTTGCGGGTGGTGCCTCAACGGATCTCCTCGGCACGGATCTCAATTATTATGAAGCGGGCATAATTGCACTAACGAGATGTGTTAGTCGGACCAGCGCTTGCATTTCCTATTGACTTCGGCCAGCCCAGAGCCCGCCGGCAGACCAAGTCACCGGTCGTTAGTCGTTATTTTATTGCACTTTCAACGGTCGGATGGGGAATGTCTCATCCCTTCCTGGATGAGGAATTTCCTGCACTCTAAGTGTGTTGTATGGATTTTTTAAACCAAGATTGTATCGAATTTCAGTTTAAAATTGAAGAATTAATATGTAAATTTGCGGAGAGTTCAAAAGGCGATGCTGTTATGTTACAGTTTGTGTGAATACCTAGAGGTACTTAGAGCGCAGCGAAGAATTTTGTTTGGTTGTCTTTTTGGAGCCTCTTAGCGTGATAAGTGATTCTTTTTATCCGGCTATTACAACCGCTGAGCGGTCTTGGCCTGCAACAAAGGCTATTTTAATTTCTGTTACTTACTGTAACGTTGTGTTTTAACCAGCTGAGTGCCAACCAGTGCCAACCCCCGTCTGTCATACCGGTCTTGGGAATCGAACCCAGCTGAGTGACGGCGGCGAGCATTATCAATTGCTTTACCAACGGGGAATTTGTTTGATTGTCTCATTTTCATGCAGGCATCACATGACTAAAAGCATAAGTTAAGTTAGTTATAAATTTAAATTTAATAAATACGATCCAGTCCAACATTCTAAGATTGGCAAAAAGTAGTCTTGAAGTGACTAATAGCGTATTATTGTAAGGACTTAACGAACCTGCTGTACTGTTACTGCAAACATCTCAAGTTGCTTTTTCTTCGTTGAATCCTGCTGGAACCTTCGAACCTTCGTTGAAACCTTCGTTGTCTTCTGAATGCCCCGAATCTGAATCTCTTGCATTTAAACGCCAGTTGTTGATCTTTGAGGGTTTCGGTTACCATGCAATTCATTTAAAAGAACACCATTTACTCACGGTTCAAATATGTTCTCAACGGAAACGCATACAATGTTGTCCATTTCGTCTTGTTGTTAGTTTGACTTGTTGGCTTGTTGGCTTGCTTGTTATTAGTTTGGCTTGTTTATTAGTTTGACACTTCGTATGCTCAAAAAATCATGTTGTCAATTCCATTCCCAGCATGCGAAATTAACCAATTTGTTGTGAAACCCAACCACACACTCAGTGGTAGCAATCTGAAGAATCAGTCGCTGAAACAAAGTGTTAACTTAAAGGCCTTCTGAGAAACATAACTAAACAAGAATGGTTCAACGGCTGCCCGAAACCCTCTCCGCTACCAAGAAAAAGACTACCGAAAGTGAAGTGAAAGTAAACAAGATTCTTCGCAACATTGCGCCACATTTTGCTCTTTTGCCAAACTTCTTCTGGGTAGCCTGCGTGAGGCGCACTTATTGTATGGCGAGTGAATTTCAAACAGCATGGTTGCGGTTGCTGCACCAGCGAGGGCAGGGGACATACAAATTGCCGAAAGTCGCTACGCTTGCCTCTGGCCACCCTGCGCCGCCTTCGAAAACGGATTAATTCCGATGGGGTAACGTAATTCCAATCACTGTAATGAAAGCACAACATTGCCGCCCTGCCAACGCGACGGAACTTGCGTCGAATGTAAATTTGATGGAAACTGCGATGGGCAGCCGGAGAACGTCGCCTTCGCCGAGCCAGGAGTCCATCATCATGAGGTGACGGTCTCGTATTTTAGACGGCTCCAAGCGTCCGCCCGAAATGATTCAAGATCGCATCCAACACACCGTCGGTTGACGGAGCTCGCTAAGGAGTTCTCCACGGCACGACACGGTCTGTGTTGGCGTCTCACTACTCGGAGTCACTCTTCTCGAGGCCCTCCCTGCTTAGTGGAAAAATCGGGAATCCCAGTCGAACGGATGACGTCCACCGGGCTCGCAGGAAAGCTAACCGGGCAGAGGACCGACCATTATTGATGGTATTTTAAAGTAACGAATTCGAGTTTTTCCGACTCCGATTTATCACCGTTACGTTCGATTACGGTGCAAATGCGTCACGTCCCGGCGCTGTCCTTCGTCGTAGCCCGGCCGGCCGATAAATTGGCCGCACTGTACGCTCGCGCCGGTCCCAGTGTTCCCCGTTGGTGGTGTGGGAAGTGAAAAATCGACTCAATTTGCACACTATCGATCGCCGAGCGCGCGTGCGTATGTGTGTGTCAGTGGCAAAGGGTTCGTCGGGCATTATTGCAAACTAATCCGGCTCTGGTTGGACACGCCGGCGGAGGTCACTTTTGGGCTGCTGGTCGACTTTTTGGTGTGACACATCCGTGGCTCAGCAAAAAAAAAACGGGGCCATCGGAGTGTTTCTTTTCTGCGTGGAAATGTAAAAGTGGCCCACCGGTGGGAGGGAAAATGCAGCGCAACGAGGTTGCAATGCCAGCCAGTAATGCGGCTCTTTGAATAATAGAAAATTTCCCGACTTTCCCATCTTGCATAAACCGGGAAACCCATGGACCAACGCGAGCAAAAGCGCCCATTCTTTGTCCGTTTTTCCGTTTTCTCGGGCTTAGGTTTTCCGCACGTGCACACGGAAATTTATTCGCCTGTAACCGGGTCCCGTCATAACGCGGTGCCTCGCGCTCGCTCGTGGCTACCGCAAGTGCTGGATCATTCAATAGAGAGTTGCCGAGGTTTTCCCGGAGTGCCAGGACCAGTACTTTCTGCGGCGAATTAATTCACCGTGGAAATCGGTGCCGGAGGCGCACGGGAAATGGAATTGAGATCGAGGGCACCCGAAGGAAATGATTTCCACTCGTCCTTCTGCTCACTTTCTCCTGCCATTTTTTCTCGTTGACTCCTTGGAACTGGAGTTCCTTCATTACCGAGGATTGTCTTGGAGCTCATGGTGGGATTTTCTCCCAAAATCATCACGCTGCACGCTGTGCCGGCGGCGGCGATGATGCTCCCCGGTAATGGCGGGCCAGTGATTGCTTTGGCAATGAAGTGTACATTTCCGACTCGGTAATCCGCCAGTCGAGAGAGAGAGAGAGAGAAAGAGAGGGCGAAAGTGCATTTCGCTTTCCCATCGTAGCCTTCACGATAGAAGGTCCTGTGCACCGAAACGCAGTGATGCTCACATCGGTGCAGTGGGGCGTCGGTGGACGTCACCAGTGGCCCCCCGGCCCCCGGCCAAAGGCAGAGTGAGTTCAATAAATCGATGTAAAATATGAAACGATCGCAATTTATGGTACGAACGGGCCAACGCAACGTCGCCACGGCCACGGTTCGTTCGCTCTCCGGGATCTGGGGTCCGGTGGCCGGAAAAACGCTTTCCTGGATTGATTGTGGCGGGTGGGCAGGAGGTGGGTGGGCACTCTTTTCCCGTTTTGCGCATAACGCTGTGCATTATGCGTTTCGTTTTGTTCCGTTTTTTTCTTTCTCTGTTCGCCATTCCCCCCAGTCAGCGACCCCTGACAGAGCGTGTTCGTGGAAATGTAAATATCGCGCACTCAAATTTATGACCCTCGAGAATGATGGATGGTTCAATTGGGAAACCAGTGGGGGCCATAGCCCGGCCTGGCCAATGGGTAGCACCTTTCGTTCGCTTGTCGCGTGGCCGACAGAGAGAAAGAATGGGTGGAAAAGGTGAAATATGTCACACGAAACACATTGTTCGCCGATGTAGATTTACGGCCACCGGCGCGAAGATGGACCATTTACGACGACGAACCCTCCTCTGGCCATGATGATGATGATGAGCACGGAACAACTTTAAATTCTTTCTGACCCCGAACGCTCCAACAACAACGCTTCAATTACCACCGGGTGGTGGTTCAAAAATGGGTACGATTAAGATTGGGATCGTAATTATTTCGTAGATCCGCACACGGCCACGGCCCCGAAAATGTTGCCATCAACAACAACCGACAACCGACACGGCCTCTGGCCACGACAACCAACCGACTCGCATCGAGTTCTAATGTTCCCCTTTTTCTTGTCTTTGCTTTGCCGTTTCAGGTATGGCCGCGGATCTGTGTATGCACTGGATAAACTGCTAGGCTGTTCAATCGGTTCATAGCCTCCACAAAAAAACTACATTTTTACGGTTTGAAATACACTTTATTATTCGCTATGGCCTTCCCAAAATTAATACACTTGTTCCAAGGAGACTCTAATTCATAAACTTCATCTCTGAATTGATAATCTGGAAGGACTTCAAAATACGCTTAAGCAGCTGTTATGATGTCATCGTTTCATGAAAAACGCTGAAAACAGATGGGCGTCGCCAGCTGCCAAATCTAGTAAAACGGTTGATACTTCAACAATTCGAACTTTAATTCATGGATTTTTGCCATTTTCAAAATGTTCGTGTGACAAGGTGCGTTACCCTGATGAAAGAGGAGCATTTCTTCTTCAAACCGGGTCTTTTTTCACGAATCTTCACTTTCAGTAGGTCTAAAAGGTTACAACAATAACCAAATATTTAATGTTTTACCCGTTTACAAGTAATCGTTTACAAGCTACCAACATTTCATTAGCATCCCACAAAACTGATGCTAACGACTTTTTGGGCGATTTCTGGCGAGCCGAAGAGCCCAAGAGTCGAAGAATCAGACTCGTTTCGGAGCCAAAAAATGAGGTTCACACCACTCCTTAGCCTCTTGTTTTGATTCAAGATCATAGTGATAGTGACTAAATCTCTTTCAGTTATTTGACGATTTTCCGAATATGATATTGTGTATTTTTTCTACAATTTCAAGTGGTTTGTCTGCTTTTTTTACGTTTTTGACATGGATCGTCTTGAAGGCTAGTACGACCACGTTTAAACTCAGAAATCCATCTTTCAATGTACTAATTGAAGGTGAAGAGTATTTATACACTTTCAACATTCGTTCATAAATCTCCTTTGCAATCAATTTTTCCAAAAATAAAAATTCAATCACTGCACGACACTTGATTTTTTTCCATTGTAAAAAAAGAATTAAGTGAACGATTGAAATGAAATATACGTTCATTTGAAGAGTTTACCAACGTAACAAAACAAAATTAGGCTCGCAGCAGGGCCCTCTGGTATCGACCGGCAAAACTTAATGAACACCCCAGTGGTATGCCCTGGATAACGCGGGTCTGGACAGAAACCCACACGCCAAAGAACCGCACTTTAGCCCTACTACTACTGCACTCTCTCTCTCTCTCTCTCTGTCACTGTCAGCGGACGTCAGCGGACTGCGTGGTTCATTTGTAGTTGTACCTAGGCGCACGCTCCTGTTCTCTATTTGCGCTGGGATTTCCTGCTTGCTTCCTTCGGGGTTGTGCTTGCTCTGCACCATCGGCCACCCCGACGGGCTGTCGGGTCGGATGGGTTGCAGCACGCTAAAAAGTGCGCCAGGCGAAGGTGTGTTCTGTTGCGTGCCGAGCGTCCATATTTTTGGTCTGCGATTGCGCCGGCTGATAAGCGAACCAGGGGGCCGGAGAAAGATCGGCATCGGTACAACCGATGCCTATAAATCGGCAGCAAATTATACACGACGGCACACACATAGCGGTACGCGCGGAGTGCTGTACTGTGCGGGGAACTCAAGATGGGTGACGTTTTGGCAGGACTCCGGTTTTGGATTTTAGTTTTGCTCGATTCCATCCCGGGCTTGGGATTTCACCACAACACCCACTGGCGGGTGGCGGGTCAGTGGGCCAATGAACTTTTCGTCTAACATCTGTCAATAAGGGCTGTCAATGGCGCGTTTGGACTGATTGAAAATCAAAGTGTTCCACATTCCGGTGATGGGCACAGTGGTCCAGTGTGCCACAATAGAAACCGCAGTGGAGTGCAGCAGAACACGCTGGCTGTGGGTTGTAAGCTAACAATTATATGCAATCGAAAGGCTGATGGCGTGCCCTTACAAACCTCCTAGACCCTGTGACGTCGTCGTTTGAGTGAACGTCTTATGGACGAGCAAAAAAACGACCAACTCAAACATGCCGTTCCCGGGTGCTGTTCGGTGTTGTAACAACTGAAACATGGTCTTTTGGACGTTGTAATGCATGGCATTTATAGTGTTCCGCACAACGTCGGTGATTAGGTGGCGATTAGGTTCACCCGTTGGGAACCACCACTGTTGAAGAGGTTTGGAAGCCTTTTCGTGCCGTTCGACCTTGGAGGTGTGGCACATTTGAAGTACGGGACGGGCCAAGGGCAGTCGGCACAACGGACGAAAGGGCACCACAAATCGGCCATTCCATGAGGGGACCGCGGACCAAAAAAAGGGGGCTCTCCAGCAGCGTTGGAGATTATGGAATGGGGACCGGCCAAATAATGACGCCGATTATTTGATTAGAAAGAAAAACCGCTTACCAAGCACGGTGTGCCTAATGTGCGGGACTCCATCGTGAGCTGGAGGAGCGCAAAAACTAATCTAATTGCTCCGGTCGTGTCTAGTAGTGGAAGTCGGAAGAAAAATGACTGTTTGCCGCCCCCCTTCAAATGGTGGACGTGCATCCGGAGAGCAGCCTGGCAGCCTGGCGCAGGAAACGTTGTCAATCTCAATCTTGCCGTGTCAGCCGCACCAGGCCCCGGTGGAGGAGGATGGAATTATGTCAACACACTAATGTTATTATGTGCCAGGATATTATATGCGCAGCTCTCGGTATGCCAGTCGGCAGTAGCCAAGAATGGCGTCGTAGCGGCGGTAGTTCGTACTTCTTCTGCAATGGTTCTGCGCACGGAACGACATCGTCGGTTTACGTACTCGCTCTTTGTCTTTCTCGCGGACAGGTGTTGGTCACGCTTGAGGGTAGCATATAACAGTTAGACCCGTGAGTGGGGATTGTTTCAGTGCCGTGGAGCGTAAGTGGCTGCATAAAGAACCTCTTGGGTTGCTGGCCCGGTGTTCCAGTTCTTGTCGTGGGGTACTACTTGCGAGTGGAATGTGACAGCTAATGGGGTTAGGAGCTGATGGGCAGAGGGCCATGATGATGGTTCGTAGATGGATGGACGGATGTGCACGTGCTGTGTTGGAGGCACGCGCTGCCCTTGCTATAGGAAACCTACATTCTTCTTCGTAGCAACCGAATTTACGTGTTATTGAAATGCTTAGCACACCGGCGTGGCAGTACCCATCGTGATCCACCGGCACCGGCGGGTTGCTCTCCACTGGATGCCTCTTGTGGACAGCTAATCGATTTTGCCTAAGCGTAATGTAATGTTCGAGGATTCGAGGTAAGGACTTTAGGAGGTCAAACAGGGGTCAAACGTCGGCGAATCACGGTACGACGAACTTTTGAGCAGCTTTTTGGCAGTTTCTTTTTTTCGACCCCTGTGCCGATGCATCCTTAACACGCCGGCGTAAGACGCCTAACTGCGGTCAGGCGACCATCACGGCATCATAACTCGGGAGCCTCGGTGGAGCCGCGGGGCAAAACAGCGCAGCGAGAGTATAGCGTTTCACTGCCACGATGCTCGCTTTTTGCTCCATTCCATCTCTCTCTGTGCGCCTTTCGTCGAGCCGAAAGTTTCGTCGTTTTCCGTTGCGCCGTGGGATCGCTCATTAAATTTGCATAGCAAATTATCCAATCGCTGCCCCAAAAAAAAAATTAAACGAAAACCACCCCGGTGTAAAATTGGTGTCCGGTCCGGTCCTTGGTGTCCGGACGCCCTTTGGTGGGTGTCCGCCACCCTAAAGTTGTGGCCCGCCGAGAAGTGGGGCATTTAATTTTGTGGGTCGCACGCCGCTGCCTTTTAAACGATTCATCTTACAGAGTGGCGACTTACACAGTATGGTCGTTAAATAACGGGATTTTATTTTTTTTAACAAAAATGCATTCATATTAGTTAGTGACACAGTTTTTGAGGTACGTTCTTCTTCTTTCAATTGCATCCAACTTCATACAAATCGAATGATTTCATCTGGAAAGTCGTTATGAAAGGGTCTTTTCATGGCCAATGGTCAATAATTTGAGCATTGGGAGTTAGGAAATAGTCATGTGATGACAGATCAGATAAAATTTTCCACATCTTGGTATCTTTATTTATATTACACTCTTCGACCAACATCCTTACGTTAAATTTTTCATCTACTGGAATGATTTCAATATTTCCATCAATTCTGATCGATTTTGGTCTTCCAAGTCCTCATTTTATTCATACCACAAACTTGTCTCAGGTCACATCATAGGTCTCAGTACATGTTTTACCAAACATAAAGCAAAATTTGGTTCTTTCTTCCATGTTTTCTTTTTGTAGCGCAGGCACTAAACCTACTGACACTTACACGTAAATTACTTTTTAATCTTTCGTCCAATTTGCATTAAATTAGGATGCATTTTAACGAAAAAAACGCACCTTTCAAACTATGTTACTAACTAATAGTTATGGCCACATTTATATCATTCAAAAATAAAATCCTCTCATCTATCGACCGTACGTTGTCGTCGCAAAGGCCTTGATGTAATATCCAGATTTAGAGGTACACCTCAAGAAGCCCTTTTCTTCGACCGTCAGCGAGGTAAGAGCCCTAGACAACTCACTCTGCAAACTCTCACTCCCTGTCACGTGTCAATTCGCAATACCACTTGGCTGTTCTCGGCTCCAAACTGCTGATGAACCCGAAAAATTGACCCGTTAAAAAAGGAGCAGGAGTATTTGTGGCAAAAAATGTTCGATGTTGTGCTCCTTCAGCCGTAGACTTGGGCATGACCGACCGTCCCCTAACGTTTTGCTGCTGCACTTGTGAATGTCGCCCGCCACGGCTCCGGATTAAGGCTGCATGATAATGAACCGAGTGAGCCGCACCGTCGTTTGACATTTCTCGTCGAAAGGTCCTTCGTGGCCAAGATCATATCGCGAAACTTGCAATGAAGTTCATTCTCAACCGACCACTTCACCAACTCCACCAAGTGGCACCGGCCTGCGTTGTCTGTGGGAAGGGCTCAAAAAGTGGCACTCGCTGCCAGCCGAGCCGAGCCGAGCCGAATCCCGGAAGTTTCCCCCGGACGGTGGCTCAAGTGGTTGACACACTGGTTGATTATGTTGCGTATCGAAGGAGCAGGAAACATAATGAGCCGCTCGCGTTGTTAATAATTCAGACGGTCGCTCGTCCCTCTTTCTCGGCTGTAGCTTGCTGCATGGCTGCCTCCTGCTACTGCAGACCGTAATTACTACCGCAGTTGAGAAAAGCGGGTCGAAAGTGGGCTCGGTGGCCAGCCTACGTATCGCGTGCAGTGGTCGTGGGTTGAATGTTGAAATGATATTAGCAGGGCGACGGCGCAGCAGTGGTAAATCACGTGAGCCCAGCCGCCGGTGACTCAAAAGTGGGTGTTAAAATGTTAGAGTGTAAGGATGAAAATTATGATTAAAAAAGTTTCGCATCGCCGACTCGACCAACGCTCTGCATTACGTCTCGTTAAGGAGATCCTTCGGCCGGATGTAATCCGGCAACGGCGTGGTACGAGTGTGCCACTTCCAAACCGGAAGGACGCGCGCGCACACTCAGGCAAGAGGACACCTCGCCGGGTGTGGCGGCGATGGCGAAGGGAGCACAGTAATGTAATACCAACCATCATTAAACCCTCGCCTGAAGTTGGTGTGCGCTAGTAGATGTACGACTAATTAGTGGGCACCGTCACGTACCATCCCGCCCGACTTCGCCGGGTGACCTCACTCATGTCGAACATAAACATGTTTCGTTCAACAATTGAATCCTTCGTCGGTTTGCTAGTCGAAATCCCAATCGAAACTCAGCGCCGCCGTGGCCACTGACGGCCATTGGCAGGCCAGCCAATTATTTTATGAAGCCCCGCGTCCGTCATTTGGCCAACCTGCGTCCCCCGGGGGCGAGAAGTATCCAACGAGCGGAGAAAAAAAATCCCTGATAAACTCCTCACTGGCTGATCCACGGGCCAGCCAAGTCGGGCACTGGGGAGCCTCGCGCATTTACGAGCTCTTGTGCGCGAGTTTGGACTTTAATTTGCCGAGCCCGAAGCTCGGCAATAAACACCACCCACCACTAGGGGGGTTGGTGGCGCGGGTGGCGTAGCAAAAATGGGCGAATTTGATTAATGTTTTTTTATGACGCTCCTCGGTCCTTCCGAACATGAAAGAGTATTCTCTTCGGTTTTCCGGATTTTTCGGCGCTCATTTTTTGATTCCATTTTTGGACTTCCTTTTTTTGGGGCCGGGTGGGTGTGTGGGCTGCGCCACGGTACATCAGAATTCAATCAAAGCGCCCCAAGTTTATTGCCAGCCTGTTTTGGGTCTCTACTGTACGCGGGGAGTTGGCGTGTCTAGCGAGTGCCGCCCAGAGTGCTCATTTACGGGGCCGGTTAAAGGATGCGTAAAGGACTCTGCCCCCAGGACTCATTGCAACAGTTCGGACGAGGGCCCATTTCGGATTGTGGTGTGTGGGAACTGGGGAAATTGTGGCCCGTCGCCGGCCTCGGGAAAGGGAACAATATTTTTCATTATATTATTCCAAATTGGCAAACGTCAGCGCCAGCGACGGCAGCGCCCTCTCGAGGAGCGCAGAGTTGGGGTGTCCCTGTTTTTTTTTTGCGAAGCCGCTCCGCTAGTCCGACCGGAACGAAACAACCTGACCGGAGCCCGGCTCCTATTGAAGTGATACTAAAATATCGTTTTTATGGACATTTAATAGACACGAGAACGAAACACACTACTCGGGGCTCAGGGAACCCTCAGACCTCCAGGGGGGCCCGGAACGATTCCGAGGAGTTCGAGTATCATTACGGTTTATCTTTGTCGGTAGTATTGTTGGGCTTTTGTTCGCGTGTGGCTTGGGCAGACAGGCTCCTATTTTTTGTTACTCACTTTTGGACGTCCATTTTGTGAACTCCGGGCGGGAGTACACGCTTGAGTGGCTTACGTGGCGGTGCTGTGGTTGCGGTTACGCCTATCGCGTACGATTCAAGTTCGTTCCCGGAAGGACCTCTTGATCCTACAACTGACGGATAAGTTTGTAGAAGCGAAACAAGCGGCTTTACAGCAACGCAGCCACTGAGTGGATTCTCCGAGCTGCGGACGGTGGAGGTCCACGGCACATTATTATTAAATGGATTGCAAAACACTGGCCACCGTTTTATAGTTCCGATGGGGCGTGCAGTTCTCGCATAATTTCAATTACTATTCAGTGCGGCTTTTTCATGAGAGTTTCCACCCATAAAGAAGGTCCTCAGGTGCTTCCAAGAGGCTTCCCTTTGGGACCTGCAAACAGATTACGCTCCCTAACACCCGCCAACACACACTGTCAACACTGATTCTCCGCTACACAGGATCCCGGGCCGGCCACTTCAGTGGCTTATGGAGGGCGGCGAGTGTTTAGTCCCCTAGCACGGCGGCATAAGCCCCATGGCTCGCTAATGAGTCAAACTAACATGGTATCGCTTTCTTGTCTTCCGTGCTGCTGAACCAATGCTCAGGAGCATTACGTCCGTAGATGGTGGCTCCAGGAGCCAGCCATCAAGGCCGGGGGGGCGATGGGCAAAAAGTTAGGTGCTTAGTTAAAAGTAGACTTCAGCCGGCATCCGGGCGATATGTGCCCGAGTGCCCGACACATCCTTGACGCGTCCCTGGACTGCGCAGTAGCCGGGGTGGCCGTGCTTTATCTCACTCACTGCTCACTTACGACGGGACTGCCACCCTCCGAGCTGTACTCTACTTCATCATCTTATTGCTGCACGCGCGCGATGAATTTATGACGATGGTGGCGGCCCATGAAAGTGAATAAAAATCGGAATTACTCTGCGCCAGCGCGAGGGTTCCGGAACGCCGCCACGGGAACGCATAGCCATCGCTACCACGTCCGAACGTAGAGCGACGCGGGAAAATTTAATTATTTGCCCCCAAAACGCCCGAGCGGCTCAGAAAAGTTTGGCAGTAATTATTGCCCGAAATTAAATAAAAATGCAAATCGCGCCAAATTTTTCCGTTTCCCGGGCAGGCCCGGTTTTCGGTTTTTATGATTTCTTTCGACTGGGCTGCCTCCGGGGGAACTATCGATCTTGGTGCGGAGTTTCACATCGCACGCCGTCACCGGTATATATAGGGCCCGAGTGGTTGGTTGGTTCAGAAATTATGCTGCCTGAAAAACCTGTCGACTTGACGCCGTGGCTCGGACCACGAATCGGCCCCGGCAACAAACGGCGCGTTGTGATTAGCACGCGAATATCACGGCGCCACCGGAAACACGAAACGTTGTGCGCTCGTCGGGCGGTGTTTGCGGCCGCAGACGACGCGTTTTTTTCTTTTCACCCCCCGATTGGTGAAATTTTGAAGCATGGGTAAATGTGGAAAACTTTCGGTTGCGGAAGTGCCGCGAAACCTTGGACCCGATGCGCGACCTTTCGAAGCCCTTGAAAAGACTAGTTGGTGGAGGCCGGTCGTGGCGAAAGGGTGTGCGACTCAAAAGTTGTGGCAAAGGTTGTGAAAATAATTACTCGCGAAGAAAATGGCTTATTGTTTCGTGAATGCCCCGTTCGGTGGGAACGGTGCCTTAATTTTGCGAGATGTTCGGAAAACTTCGTGCTGCTCCGTGCAGCCGTTGTGGGGGAAAACCATTAGTTTGTTAGATTTGGGTTCCTTTTTTTTAATTTTACTCCATTTGGTGACCATTGACTATGATTTTAATTTTCATTCAAACGAGTGTTGAAACATTGCATCAAAAGAAAACGGAAATCTGACTGAAATCAGACTTTGCCTAAAATATGTTTATAGTCGCTTTGGTAATATGTCTACTCCAATTTCCATTTGGTGTCTGTCAAATTTTTATTTATTCTTCGTCTCAGCTTATGACTTACGCATCTTTGAATTTATTAATTACGTAAGCAACGTCAACGGGCAACGTAACCTGATTAACGACTTACAGGATTAAGTAAGAGCCAATAGCACATCCAGTTCCAGTTCCAGTATTGCAAATACACCAATGAACGCACCAAATATACCGCCACCCAGAAACGCCGGTAGATTAAAGTAGACAGATTGGGTACTTACGAAAAAATTCGAGATCAGTATAAAGTAAATGATACTGCGAAGGGAGCCGAAAAGTCAGATCATTGATGGACAGCGAAAACAAACGTGGGGACGCACGGTTGCATCCTTGACATTTGACATTTGGCCCGAGACATTTGAAAACACGAAAGACAAGGGTCTGATTAATCCCAACACAAATGACACGGTGTGATATTTGAAAGGTGAATCAGCTTACGAGCAGTGGACAAACACGCAATTTGGCCAGTCTCCATGTTTTTCTGACGCACTGTACTTCAGCCGTGACATCGGAGTCAATCTTGCAAACATTTCTCCTGAAAGAGAAAAGATCCTGCTGTTGGTTCTCTAGAGATGTTCGCATGTAAATTACTGTGTCTCTATTATCACCTCATTCTCAAATGCTCAGTCAGTCACTAATATACCTTCGAACGAAACATAACAGCCAACATAGGTGCTACTGTCAAATGTGTGAACAAACATCCCATTCTGTAAATGGTTTTTCCGGGAAAAATTATGAGCAGAATTATGCTGCTCATTTGATTTGTTGTTTACAGGAAATTGGGGAATCATCCGCCGAACTCCACTTTGATCTTGCTCCCCCCCCCCCTCCCCCTTCCCCTCGGGACACTCTTTAAGACATTAACTCCCCAAAGCATAATCACCGACTCCGCTTATGCGTTGCGTAGGGGAGATTGTTCGGACGAATTCGGCGAAGAAGATAGACTCCATTCCATCATTCCCTTGCGTGCAGCTTAATTCGCGGCTCAATGTTTCAATGTGGCGTGAGAAATGGTTTGTTTGCTCATCAATCAACGTGCGCCAGGCCTTTCGGGACGCGCCTGCACACACTCATGAATAGTTAAATCGGGCCCCAAAAATCAACTTCCCAGGGGTACATAATTAAACGAAGTTTAACGAATTTATGGCAGCGCGTTTTAATATGCGCCAACTCGGGCCACGATCTCCATCACTCATCACACAGTGCCACCCGGGGGAATTGGCGCCCGCGGAAAACTTAAGACTTTTCTCCGGATCCGCCTGGATCGGCCTGCTGTTGCTATGTTTCTTTATTTTTTGTTTCTTCCCTAGCGATTGCTTCGTGATAAAATGCGTCAGCACCGGTTCCGCACACACCGATGCTCACACGTTTTGCACCTCGCATCATAAGCCATCGTAAGGCAGGTTGAGGAAGACGAGGTTCTCTCCGCTTCCTCCGAGGCAGTCTTCCATCGAATTGGCCACTTGATTGTCGTTCGGTGTTCCGCCGTTCCGCAGTCGAGAAAACTTCTTCCGACTCACGAGAAGCGCTCGATCGAACTTTCGGTGCGAATAGTCGAGAAGTGGCTCGCGCGTCTTGGAGTCACACCATCGCGCGACGAGGACTTTTCGCAATTGGAGTGGCACATAGTGGAGTGCAGCAAAAAACGGCGAACATCGGCTGGGCGAAGGTAGGAAACGTCGTTGCTGGGACAATGGCGCGCAGTTGGATGTTGTGTCTTGACGCGGGCGGAAAGTTTCGTCTCGCCGGCACCCGGCCAAACCGCTCCTTGGAGAGCCGAATAAATGGCGTGCAATGTGACAAGCCCGGTCGGACGAGAGTGACTGGATCGAATGCATAATTCAGCTCTTTGTCAACCGCTGACAGAAGGGAAGTCATCGAGTAACGGATGGTCGCAGCGGTGGCAGTACGTTACAGTTTTTCTGGGGGTGTTTTTTTTTGTTTTGCTGTTGGAGTTTAGAGTAGGTATCTCAATTCTGTTGCTGTACCGTGGCGCAGATTGTGGCTCCCAAAGGTTCGTGGGACCATATCCAGTGCCAGTGATTTTATTTTTAGTTTTACAAGGCGTGGAAATCTTTACGACCGGCAACGGTCTATGCCGGTTTCGGAGGGACCCTAGCGGATCAGAAAAATGTCTATCGGCCAGTAAAGTCCCTACTTTGGTTCTCCCGGTCCTTTTCGACAACTATTACTGTAGAATCGTCAGCATAACCTACCGATCGATCGAACAATAAACCTTCATTGCATTCCAAGGAATCCCAAAGCCCGAGCGCTGATCCCTGGACAGCACCGTGTTGAAGTTGCAACAGTTTTACAAATGTGACTAAAAAATAAAAATTCTAAATCTATGTCATCGTGCTTAAATTAATCCCTTCTTTATGCAAATACACTAATGTTTGCATTTGATCCAATTTTCGAAACGGTTACAAAAATTCTTTCTAGGAGCTGTTTGCGACACGTTCTTCGTTTCGGCTCCTATTTCAACTATTGGCTTTAAATGGTGTCAACAGTGCCAGGTCTCTTGACTTTAGCGATTTTCCAGAAGTCACATGGTGCTATGTCAGGTGAATATGGCAAACACATCACGAGCATGTTGAACCTCTCGATCAATCCGGTCTTTTTTGCGCACACCATTAAGTAAACCACGTAACAGCTTTAAGCATTAAGTAAACCAACCAGTAAACATTCAAATAATATTAGTTGTATTAGAGGACAACTAGTTCCCGTTAAAATCGCAAACGAATAAATACAAACATACGAATTTGGCACAAAAAACATTTAACAATTTTGGCACAAAAAAACATTAAACCACTGGAAGATTTATGCTCGAACCATTGCTCCCATCGCTCGCTCAGGCACATAATGTTGGTTTTCGTGATGCGCGTGACTGAAGTGCTTTTGTGTGGGGCTTCACACGGGCCGGGCGCTGTTGAATCAATCTGTGGCCACTTTCTAATAATAATCTCGCCCCCAATCTCTGATCGCAAACGATGGGAATTCGCCACTCGTATGGGGCTGGCGACCACGCGTCCTTTTATGGCTGGCTTTCACTGTGCGTTGGTCGAACACCACAGCGAAACGATGGGGCGTACGACAAAAAAAAACGACACCAACAACATTGTGTGGCAACCGGAGGCGGAGTTGTTGTAGGCTGCGGATCATCATCCCGTTGTGTGGCCTGTACGAACTAATTTCGAATGTGGCTGAATGGATGGGACTGAGTGCAGAAAAATGTTGTGCTTCCACCGGTGCAATATCCGCGACACGCAGGATATCCGGACGACCGTTTGACAAACGGCTCTCTCTAGAGCATCACTTCCGAGGTGGTGTTTGCCACCAGAGTGCAGTGCCAACCGAGCGAACCGAAGTTACAACTCTGTGGCAATATTTACGAAATCGCTTTTTTCACATAACACCGGCGGCAGCCGCAACCACAAAATGCCACCCAAAAATGTGTGGATAAATAAATATAAACGGCAACATTTTTATGACAGCTCGTTCGGGCGCCGATCGATCTGCTGCCCCACTGGACTGGGTGGCAGGACGAGAAAGAGGGCACTTTTGCACACTTCTCAAAAGTCATTTTTAGGTGCCTGTGAGGGCAGCAGCATTCTGTTGCCGCACGACCGGCGGACGATGATGCTGGCATGTCGTTTTATGCTATCACTAAACTTGCGAGGCCGCGGACCTCGCTGTGTGCAACAGAATGAAACTGGTGGCTAGAAACCGTTTATGGGGCCTGTTTCGTTCGCATGATGAGTACGGTATGGAGCAGTTGAATATAGATACGGTGTAGCAGATGGGGAGTTCAGTTTTTTCCAGTTCTGCTGCCAACGATTAGTGCAACGAGTTTTTGAAAGCTTCTTGCAGTAGCGAGGCAGTCGCAGCAGTGCCGAGTCATTAATAAACGATCTATATGCGTTTTGTACCGAACAAGTTCGATATTTCGTAATCATGGGGTTTGTAAACCAGCACGCTTTCGATTGATTGGCTGCACTTTGTTGTTATCAGAGTGTACATTGTTGAAAGACTGATAAATTTCACAAACCGCGCGAAATGTTTATCGGAAACGTTCATAACCTCTGACATCTCCCGCATTTAATACTGTAACCGCTAGCAACCATTTGGTGAACTTTAGCGATGTTTCCGCCGGTAGTCGCAGTTTTTTGACGTCCCGAACATTCATCATGGTCCCCAGCATTTACTGCCACATTTAAATTTAGTTGCTCAAAATTGCTCAGTGATAAATGATGGTAAACGGTCCTCACAAGTAGAACCCAACTCATCTTCGATTTGCGCTGTTGCCTTTCAAAATCAAGAATTTAATGACGTCAGTGATTTACAAAAACACTGACAATCAAGTCGCTCAAACGATTGTTACGTAAAAGCAGTGCGTCCAAACTAGTTGAAACTTTGCTGAGTAGCCGTAAGAAGATTGACAATTCCATTAGCTTTCTCTGGTACTGCCATCGTCATCTTGAGGTCGGAAACATATCAGCAAAGCTTCGTAAAATCCCTTTAAAAAATCGCCCCCAAATCGGATGTGGACGAACACGTGGCTCCGTTGACCTTATTATATGAACGTCCCTCAAGGTGGCCCCTATACTGTCGGTACTGTTGGTTCCTAAATCTGCTTCCGGTGTTCTTATTTTTCCTCCGTTACTCCCAAACAAATAGCTGGCTATTTACCTGCACATTATCAACACACTGCATAGGTAAACATAATTTACATCCAATAAATACTGAATGATGGCGGCCGATTATTGACGAGCATCGTCTGGCTCTGGCGTCGCAGGCCGGGCGCAGAAAAAATCCGCAATTTCACGTCGGGCGGCGGTGGGCGGGACCCGGCCGAGGCCAGACCGAGGCCAGGATTTCCATTACGCAGTTGTGCTGTTTAAATATTTATGCCATTATATCGCACGTTCGTGGTCTCGCCTCGGGGTCCCGAAGTCGCTCTTGCTCGCGGTTCGAACCACAATAGTGCCGTGTTTGAGGCTTCGGCTTCGTGAGGCTTTGAGCAGTGGAGAAGTAGGAAGTGTTTGAGCGAGAATTCTAACCGGCGAACGAGTGAGCGGCGCAGGGACGAGAGCGCGGGTGCCGGTTCTGGGAATGAATAATTTATATCGATCTTTTATCTATCCGTGTTTCGTACACGGACCCGCTTTCTTCGGCCGCGAAAGGCCTTGGGCAGTAGTGTTGTGCCGGGAGGAGTGCCTTGGCCTACGAATTCTCAAGAAAAACGGCGTCACATTTGACGGACCGTCACGTTCTCGGGGCCGGCACGTTAAGATCTCCGAAGAGGGCGTGCGACGTGATAACACGTGAGGTACCTTCTCACCAACACGTGGCGCTGATTCTGGGACGGTGTGCCCTTTAGCCCTCTGCTGCTACTGCTGCACCCTTCCTGACTTATGGGCTGTGGGTTTTCAGCTCAGCCCACTCTGTTCTGCCAGCGACAGAGACGCGGGCTCAACAATTCCACATGTCAATTTGGGTGAGTTTTATTGGAATCCTACCAAATGTCATGCGAGTGAAGCTGACGCTCGCGTAATGGGTTTGACTGGGTCGCACTCACAGCAGCACCGGTCGGAAATGCCGGCTCGCGAACCGGAAACCTCAGCGACGCATTAGCGCCATTAGCATTAATTAGTCAATTGTGTGGGGTACAAGATTTTTGGGCTTAAAAATAAAATCCTTTCACCGCGACGACGTGCCGACATTCCGTCGACCCGTCCGACGGTCCGTCTCTGCGGATGGGATCGACAACAAATCCCAAGCCGCTGAGCCCGAATTGCTGAATAATTGACAAACATTTGACTCCCAAACGTGCAGCTATCTGGTCCAGATAGCAGTACCGTACGCACTTGTCGCTGAAGTTAGAAAACGGTCCTCTGGAAGGAATGGTATAAATGAAGACGGATTGGTGGAAATTTCGATGCCATGTGGGCGATCGAGTTTTTTTTTCGGGAGTGAACGAATTTGCACATGGTTCAAAGCTCTCGGTCGATAAACATTTTGTTTGTCGGTGGAAAATAACGTAAAACCCAGGACAGGGTCCCAGGGTTATGGTGTTCGTGCTTTGCAACGTGCCGTGCTACGGTCGTGCCTTTGAGCCGACTCCAGTTGGTTGCTTGACATTGAAATAATGTTATTTTTATTCAACACAGCTTTTTCGAGCACCAACATCTGAAGCCGCACCGGGGCGAGCATTTTATTTTACATCAACTTTCTTGACGGCTGTGAGCTTATCGGACTTGTCTGGTCCTTTATTTCTACAATCTGTGCATACTAACGTGGAAAATGACTTTATTCCTTTAAATATTGAAGAAGCTTATTCGACTGAATATGTTGTTGGGATTTCTCCAAGAAGGAGCTGCTACGAAAGACTTTCAAAACTTATCGCACAATTTAAATTCGGCACGAAATACTATAACAAATATTCAAAAATTCGAAATACAGTGGTGATACATTCGGCTTTATTTTAGGTATCATTGATAAACCTTCAAAATGTTTTGTCATACATATTTAAAACAACTGAAATTTCAAAAATCCTTTCTACGGTAATTAGGTATTATTGTGTACATTTTTATTAAACATATCTTATTGTATTAATGGAGCTTATTCGGTTAAATTACGTTGGGTCTTCTCAGTCAGATTCATCAATACTCGCATTTTCTCAATGGTTGGTTAGTCTGGATATTGTGGTAGATAGTTTTAAATCTTAGCATCAACATTCTTGAGGTACTGCAAGACCACTTGTGCTTTGTGGATTGGTTATCCTTTTCGAAAAGTCATTCAATCGTCATAATATCTCTTGTTAAACCTTAAACTAGCGTTACCTTACTTATGTAGTTCGGCACACGTTCAGATCTAAGAATGATAACGGTCTGCAGACCTGTTTAAAAGTCGCAGATCAGAGCTCAAACTGAATCCGACTTAGCGGTTAAAAATGTTACCTACATCATGGCTAACACTGCATTTAACATTTTGCAAATTACAGATTTTTACCTGTTTATCCTTGGTGGCAGCTACTGCCACAGCCCTTGCATTGCATTGACGATGTTCAAGTTTTTTGCTTCAACCATTCCGTTGCGGCTTCCAACAACCGGCTGTGTTTGATGTTGCTGCGAGTGAGTTTCGCATTTTAGTCAACCACATGGCGCGTATGATAACACACCCACGGCTTCCAAAAACTCATTTGCACACTTCGTGTACCAAAAAAAGGAATCCAATATGTTGGGCCTGTTTTTTGCATGTAAGTCTCGCCGGGGAGAGATAATCCTGCATTAATGAATATTTTTCCAAGCCATCCTCTGCTCACTGCCAACCACCAGGCAGGACGGTTCCACACAGGCCGACGTCGAAGAAGTGGGTGCTGAAATCTTCGGCCCGAGTCTGTGGCCTAGTGGACTTGCATGAAACCATTCCCCGGTATGTGGCGCACTGAACGGGAATATCGGAAAAATCAAATAACGGCAACACCCAGCTCAGCATAGCTAATATTTCCCAAATCTCGGCTTCTCCGCTTCAGAGGGAACGCTTCCCGATACATCGCCACCGGTCCGCCGACTCCTCCTCCGACACTAAAATGCAAATGGTGCAATAATGATTCCTAAGCGATTTTTGAATAAAATCTCCACTTCGCAGCACCATAAAGCGCTCTCACATCGGCCCACCAAAGTCCTTTTTCGCCGGATCGCCGGGAACCGCGGGACCATAAATGGGGGACCCCACCCAGTTCGGGGTTTAATTTCCCACCAAAAAGTGTCGGAATAAATGTTTAATTTGGCGCCCTCGACCAGCTGGGCCCCGTCCGTCGAAAAATGGGCTTTTCGTAAATAAAGTGTGCGACGACGATTAACAAACGCACACACGGCGCGGTGTCCCCAGAGCAGAGCCCTTCGAATATGCCAGCTCATCGTGAAGCCATCATCATCGGTACGAAGAGATTGGCCGCCTCACCACACGGTCTGCTACGCCAACAACAGGTATTTCGGTGGCTGTCCGGAGTTTTGAAAAAAAAAAACTGGCCAAAATGCAAATACCCCGGCAGTCCGACAACGGCGGGACGCCGACGCCGACATTCCACCTTCCGGGGTTGTTTCGGGGTTTCCGGAACACCATCCTGCTAAAACCCAAAACGACGACGATGACGCCGACGATGGCCGTCCTGTATGTCCTCCATTTTGCAGCCAACCATCATGCCTCGAGGGATCCCGTCGGCGGCGTGTGACGCTGTGCGTGCTGTGTATTAGCATTCATGTTTTAGTGGCCTCGCTGACTGGGCGCGGGCGTTTAAATATTCATACGGCCTTACACTTCGCGGCGCCACAACATGTGCCAGTTCCGGATGGGCGAGAAAATCCATAGAAAAACATGGCGACCGCGGCCTACCAAATTATTTGTGGTCGGTCGTAAGAAAAAAAAAAAGGAACGAAAGCCGAAATTGGACCAATCCGTAGAGACCGGTGGAATGCAGGCGTCAGGGCCTCGGTGTGAGGCATCCAGGAGCTTTACATAGCTTCGCAGGAGCGCGCGCGCGCGTTCGCCTGCACATCCCTGCGACATGTCGCAGAACGCACCGGCGCCGCCCGCATCGAGGGTAATAACGATAATGGACCCGTCTGCCTTCCCGATCAGCGCCGACAACCTGCGACCCGGACCGGTTGAAATGGCTTTTAAAATTGCGTGTCCGCGATTCGTGCTGCGGAAAATGCGGAAAATCAACCCGTCATTCAGCGCAGCGCCGCGTCTGGACGAGGCTGTCGAAAGTTCGAATAATGAAATCGCGTGTACTCTGCGATGCTCCCGTTGTCGGAGGTCATCCGCCCTCTGTCTCGCGGGTTCTAGGGCGTCAGCAAGTTAGCAAGTCCCGGCACCGGCACAAGCCTTCCGAGAGATCCGATCGGATTGACCGATTGACGTGTGCCCGCCGTCAAGGGTTCCAATCGATTCCGGCATATGTCGGGTCCGTTCCCGGTGATGATTCAATGCGCTCCGGAATTCGGCGGAAGCCCTCGGTCTCGGTCTGCTGGCTCTCTGGAAATCATAATCTCAGGTGCGTCCGGTACGGATTTTGGACCGCCGCGGCACCATGTTTTACAGTGGTTTCGAATAGCAAACAAGCCGACGCGAGGACGGGGACCAGTCCGCAATCATCGCGAAATCGAATGTCACTCGCCTATCAGATGTTCGCCGTCGGAGGGCCGAACGCGAACAAAAAACCCGCATCGAGAATGTCCGGGCCCTCGGTTGGTTGTTGGGCGTTCGGAGAACATGGGCCGCCAATGATTGGGAAAACAAACACGCAGCTCAGCCCGGGACGTGAGCTCTGGACGACGGTTTCACGTTCCACAGGGGATCATCATAGGTCCACCAGATACACCAGGTACACCAGGTGGCCAGTGGTATCTGCAAATTTAAAGGCGAAGCGATTGACGTTCACCGTCCGAAACTGCCGTCCGAGGATTCTGCTTTCCGCAGCATTTGCATGAAAATGGACTGGAAAAACTGGGCCATTGGAGTAGTGCCGCGCGCGCGCCGCCAGTCAACGGTGCTAGGTCAACGGGCTGACCGTAATGCGGTGATGAATTTACCACCCATCATCAGCATCAGCATCATCATCATCGTGAATCAACCAGGTCAACAGTGCAGCAGCTCGCTGCATTAGAGCGGTCCGGTATGCCGATGGGACAAACGAATCGATTGATTCGCGAAAAAGGCCGAGATTATGCGCCATCGACCGCGGTCCGCGTGTCGTTGTGGGATAAACAGATTAGTTGGCCGGGACGAGAAGCATAAATCCAGCTCGTTGTGCTCGGGAGGCTCGGCTGAAGGCCATCACGGGCGTAACGAAAATCAATTAACAACATTTATCGTGATAACATTTTAATAAAGTGAAGCAAAAAAACACAACCGGGTCAACAACTGCAAACCCACGAAACCGCACCTTCAACTCCCGGCTGAGACGTGTCAGACACGCGGGGGGGTTACGCCAGTCACCGCAACGGCACGTTGCTCCCCAACGGGCCGGCCACTATCGATTTAACCATTACCGGTGCTCTGGCAGTGTTTAGACCCCGCGGACCCACCATTCGGACGAAGGCGGGCCTTGCGAAAAAAAACAAAGTAGGCCGAGCCCATCGTTTGATCCCCTCGCTTGTGATGTGACATTAACCGTGACGCAGCGCGGCGTGCGTGCCAGTTCCCGTGCGCCTATCTAGATCCAGATTAATTAAACCGGCCATGCCATGTGCCCGCAATAATAATTATAATTATTACGTAAAGGGGCCACCACGGGGGCGAGACGATGGGTCCGGCGTGGTGTCGGCGGGGCTTCGGTGGACACACGCGCACCATCCCTGGGCGTACCCGGGCCATGCTTAATGCTGCGCTAAATTATTCAACATTTAGCGCATAATTGATTGCAAACTGGCGGAAACAAAATTTCAAAACGAACGAAAAGCGAATTTTGTTATTGATTGTGCCCGCAAAGTTGGGCGGAGCTGTAAGAAATGTGGCTGACCAAGAGAGAGAGAGAGAGAGTGGGAGAGAAGGGTGGGGGGCCGGGGCAGCCAAGTGCGCGGCGGGGATAGGTGTGGCGCGGATGTGTCACCCGCGGGAAGCGCTGGGTTTTGTGGGGGTCATTGGACCGATATTACCATAAATCCCCGAAAGATTTAATTATTTCGAAATTAATTATTTGATTAGATGGCACGTTACGGAGCGCGTTCTCTGGCCCATAAGCAGAGTTCTCTGCCATCTTTATTCGTGCTGACTACATGCGGCGAGAGTTTTACGTTAAACTAGCCAAACAGATGGACCATTCAAATGTTGGCTCTTGAAAATGTCCTTAAACCAGAAACTAATTGATGTCCGATTATGAGGGATTTCTTTTCGCTGTTTGGAAGCTTTTAAAAATATCGAGCAGTCATCCTTGGCGTACAATGAACTACTCGACTGTTCTAACAACTGTTCAGCTGCTCGAAAGACAATGCAAATGTAGCTCATTCCGATCGCCTCGGAAAACAATATGGAATACAAGATCTAAGGTCCTCTTGTAGTCGTAGGTTTCGTTCCAAAACATGTTACCTTTTCCACTGATGCCATTTCACAGCACAAAGGCGAGTAATGGCGGAACATGTCATGGGTGAATGAAACCCCTACAACACGGCACTCCTTCGTTGTCTCGCCCACTCGCTGTCGAGCACCGCTGTTGACTTAAAACAAAACCCAGGTTCGAACTCGTTTGGGCAACCCAAAGCCACGCTACCCGCAGTCCTGTCCGTCAACCCACTGAGCGGAGCGGAATCGATGAACGGACTCGCACAAAGGGCACTGCTAAGTGCTCGGGGACTTTTCCGGAAGGGCCCTCGAAGGTCTCGGATAAGGGCCCCTCCGCAAATCCCACTCTGCGCGGGGGGGCCGATAGATAAAAGCTCGCTTGTGAGGGTCGGTGTAATTTAAATACAATCAAAATTCAAATATCGTAGCCATGTCATAGTCGTCCCCTGTTTGCCGGAAATATTACCCCCCCAAGAAGGCGGGCGAACGGGCGGGTGGCGAACCTTTCCGCTTTTGGGCGGGGAACAAAAAAGTGACAAATAAAAAGCAATTTCCATACCTTATCTATGGCTAGAGCGCTCCCTTCCTATTTTTAATGTTGTTTTGACGAACCCTTGGAATGGAGCCCGGAGGATTCGGTGTATCCCAATTTTTTTTGCTTGGGTCGGACATCAGCACTCGTCGGCGTAGTAGCGAGGGCACGAGGGCTAGATGTAGCGTATCCTTCCGACGTTGTTCCTGAGTGCGTTGTCAGCTGCTTTAGTTCATTATTCTCCTCCGACCCGGCAGAGCGTTCGCCGGGCGGCAATCAGAGGTCAACCGTGCGACTAGAACAAATCGAGCTGTCGCGGGTCTGTGTACCTCCGGAACTTCTCGGAAGAAAGTAGCACAAGTTTGGCTGTCGCTTGGTACATTAACTCGATGACGTCGCATCTTCCGGTTTTTGTTTTCCTAAGCCATCAGCATCCTCCGAATCCAGTATTTGGAGCTGGGGCTGCCCGAGTGACAGACCGAAGGAGGGAGAGAGAGAAGGAGAGACAAAGTGTACGTGTGTGGGTGGGTCCAATAAAGTGGTGGGAAGATTTTTCACCCGTCCCTTGTTTATTTGGACCACTGCCACTTTCAATCTTAATTCTCGCTTCGGTTTCCGGTTTTTCGTTCTATTTTCGCTCCATCCGGCAGACAACCAGGCAGTGCTGTTTGTGTCAAACATTTTTGACATCTTCTTTTCGGTACGGTACAAGCATATGATGGCGCGTCGCTCGTTGTTATGTGCACTACAAGATCCTGTTTGTTTTGCTCCTACGGACCGACGGCGATAGATGGTCGTTCGGTTGAGTGGTCGTTCTTGTTTATATTTGCATTTCAGTTTGTTTTTTTTTTTTATGTGATAAGTTTGCAACAGTGGCTGGGTAATGAAGTGCCTCATTAATGAACATGGCGCTCTTGCGGTATAAATAGAGACTCCATTTTTTCTTAAACAAAAATAGTAGTATCCGCGCAGCTCTACTCAAATGAACCGTATTCAGAGCTACGTTTTTGCGAGTTCAACTGTCAATTAAATTCAATTCTCAGTGAATTCTCCGCTCGCTACCGGGCAGCGCCACCTAACTTTCACTGCTAATCCATTGCGAGACAATTAAAATTTGATCAACTCCCGAGACACGGCGCGTTTCATTTAATTTTGCTCATTTCTTGATAGGATTCATAATACGATTGACGCTCCGTTGGTCGCTGAACCCAGGGCGCCCCCACTGGTGGCCAATGAAACGGCACGGTAAGAGAGAACCCCCTAACGCTGGCCAGGTGGTTTATTCAACTTTGGACAACTTTAGTCACTAAACTTTGGACAACTTTGGTCAAGTAAACCTTTCAGGTGGTGGGGATGACCTTTCAGTAATAAGTTCCTCAGTTCATTATATTCTCTATTCCACTAAAGATAGTTGTGTCCGAATATGTCTACCAACAAAACGTGAAAATGGATGAATTAAGTTCGGGAAACTTTTCCGAGAATGAACTACGCACTGCACTGCAACGTAATATGACATGTTGCTTCTTTCGGATCGCCCAACGTTTCCGGGAACCACTTGCGACAATACGCCGTGTGATGGATGCACCCGGACGGACATAGTTTTCCGAAGGGAACGATGGGTGGATGCACATTTTCCCAATCGACTCATGGGAACATGAACGCATCACCAGCTCACCATGCATGGCCGAGCTCTGAGACGAACTTGCCCTGTGCACTTCGGTGCTCCACAAAAACTCCTCGTCGAGAGCCGGCACCGGGCCAATCTAGGAGCGCACACGGGTCGCACGGTTCCCGGATGCACTCTCGATCTGCCACAGCCAACAACAACCACAGACACACATTACTTGCTCCCAGCCCAGGGGGCGGGATGGGGGCCCGTTTCTTACCACTCCCAAAACCTGCACGATATTTCATGCTAACTGGCAGTTATATTACGTGTGGCACTATGGTTGCTTCGGTTCGTTTTCATTCCTCCAGGCGCGCTTCCCGCCAACCCCACGCCGCCGGAAAACGCGTGGTTCCGTTCCGTCACTCACGGCGCACCATCTGTCGCGCTCAAGTTCTACAATAAAAAGCAATACATCTTCCTAGGGTTTGCTGCTCATGCCCGTGCCCGAGTTTCCGGCCACGGGCAGCAGCGCGTTCCTGTTGAGTTGATTGTTTTGTTGTTGCTGCTGTAATCAACTGAACTTAGTGAATGAATTGTTCGTTTAACTTCTTTTATTTGCCGCATCACCACCTCCGGGAACGCGACATGGCGAGGCGGAATGTTGTGTGCTTTATTCTGTTCGTCAGGTGAAGAGATAGTTTCTTGCCTTCATACGGTGCGCCCTGGCCGTCCGTAACGAGTTGTTGAAGTAAGTCGGAGGCAACTTCAGTTTTTTTATGTACGAGTTCTGTTTAAACGGTATTAGGACCTTTTTTCCCAAAACTTTTCTCCCAATCTTCCCATTCTTAAACAGCTATTTTTTCCATTCAACGGTTTTTTCTTATCTGCAAGGCACTTTAAATACTATTTTTGATTATTTCGCCAGGAAGTGATGTCGTAATTTTTTTTTAAATAATTAGAAAAGGTTTGGGAAACAAAAAAATGCCACAAGAGGCCAGATCTTCGGAATGAACTGGTTGCGGCTTCATCAGGTTGTTGTTTTTAGCCAAAAACTCGCACCCAAGCAATTGCCGATGTTTCGCAATTTTATTTTCGATAAAACTAATAGCACGAGACAATCGATATGTTCAGGTCTTGAAGCAAACTCTCGTAGTGTCACTCGACGGTTGGATGACTTCATCAATATTTTCGTCTGTTCTTCAAAAGTTCAAAAAGCTCAAGGTAAAATCCGTGTTCCATAAGAAGCTGTAGAATTTTAACTAAGGGTCCAAAGGCTTAGCAAAGGCTGGCTTCCAACAAATGGTTCAGCGTTTCCAAGCGTCTTCTTAGCCAAAACACTGTCCACTTATACTGACTCCGACTGACCGTTGAGAACGTTATATAGATTTTGCATATGCATTGGTTAATTTTTTTTTCTATGGAACTTATTAACTTACGTGTTAAAGAAACTTTCATTTGAACCTAATGACCCACAGGGGCTGATGAGCGATGGAAAGAGTACAGTTTCTTCACCCACAGCCAACATACGTCGACATGTTAATGTGGCAATATAACAACAAGCGGACCGTACAGCATAACATCGACGCTGACATGCGAATTCGGCTTACCGAATTCGCCAACATTCAGCCAATCATCAGAGACCGAGACCATTGTCTTAACGGTTAGCGAACCCAAATCTGGGTCGGTCAAAGTCGAACATGAGGTTGAGATTGCGAAGAGCGAAAGAAAAATGCTACAAATGGTCGACCCGAGCCCAGCCCGTCGTTCCTCTTAATGCTCCTTGCATACGGATTTCTTTTGCCCCGTCAAGGATGTTAGAATACAATTAGACACAAGTTTCGGTACGGGCACCGGGCTCGACCCGGCACCGACACCCGGGGCTGCGGATAAGATAAGAAGGACCCTTCTTATGGCCCCGTGGCCTTCGGATGATGAGTGCGCTCGAGAGCCACTTTGGCCAGATTTCGGTCCATTTCCCGTACTCCGGCCAATCGATGGTGGCTCTGGAGTACAATTAGGCATTCCGCACGCTTTCCGAGTAGCACAGCCGGCGGCGGGTCGCGTCTCCTCCGGGACGCGCTTCACCGGTGCGCTCCTCCTTTAATTGCGAAACTAATTATCATAAAAATTAATGCGCCTTATGATGAAATATGCATAAATGGCGGCGGTGCCGGTGCCGGCTGCGTGACGCTGGAGACGCGACTGGATGATGGCCCACGCGTCCGGTTGGAAGTCGGGAAAAGCTTTATAAAACGTTGGCGAAACACATTTTGACCGAAACGGCGTTGGGGGGAAACTCAGTTGCGTTTTCGGCTGTTTGACTTTTTTTCGTTCTCTCGATTCCAAGTAGTTCGTTTCGGTTTCTTCCTTTATTCACAACCCCCCGCCAGGCCGGAATCACCCGTAAATGGACGGTTGGCCTCAGTCCAAAGTGGAGTTTTGTGAATTGTTGCTAAATTTAGATTTTAGTTTCGGTGCAAATTTCTTCCGCTTTCCGCGGAAAAACTTTTGGCAGCGCCCCGCCCCTGAACGTCGAAGGTTTATGCTTGGTTTGTTGTTGTTTTTTGGGGCATTTGATTTGTTTATTCGCTTCGGCGTGCGGACATTGGCAGGAAGGATCCAGCGGCAAGGGTTGAGCCGTACACCGGTTGTGGAAAAGTTTCATTTTCCACTGCGCTACCCCCGACCGGCTGGTCGGCTTGGGTGCAAAACTAGGAAGAAACGAAAGCGAATCCGCACCACCGGAAACTGACGCCCGAAGGATATCAAATTTTCATTAAAAGAAAATCCGGCCCCGTGCGTTCTTCTTGGATTTGTTTATTGCACCGCGGCACAACCACCCCGGTTCCCTCCCACACGTCTACAAGCTCTCGTTGCCGTCCCTCGTCGAGACCCCGGGGGCGTAATCGGATCCAGGGTTCCTTCGGGTCCGCGGCGAACCGGGTTCACAAGACCGACATTTCCGAGTTTCTCAGGAATTGCGGAATGTGGATCGGCGGATTCTTGCCCACTACTCAGGCCTCCGGCTTACGGGACCCTTGGGCGGGACACCCGGTAAAGATAAACAACAGACCTACAGGAGCTACGGGGGGCCTTCGTCCTGCTGGGTCCGGATGGTAATTGAATTTGCTTCGAAAGCAAACCCCCAAACAAAAACAGGATCCCCAAATCTCCCTAGGACTCCTACGGAAAATGAGGAACACATTTTGTACTTGCCTGTCTTTCGCCTTGCTTTTGGCTTATTTGGAGGTTAGGGTTCACAAAGGAAGCTACGAGGTGGAGGCCAAGATCTGGTGGGATGCCTCCATTCGGAACGGAATGTCGGAATGTGGGCAACGCTTTTATAATGATCCTCGGTCCGGGACCGGCTCCAATAAGTCACCCAATGGGGCCCGGCGAATCCCCCCGGGTGTCAGTAGGTGTTCACAGCCAAAACACCGAACACCCATCTGTGGACCCTCCGGGCGGCCATATTCATTTATACCGCCATTTAGCCAACATCGTCGGAACTAACCTTCTAGCTCGCTCTCTCTTTCTCACACACTCATTCTAGTGAGTGGCCGTGAAAAGGGTGTGAGGGCATAATAATTTCCGCTGTCATGTATCGATTGGAGGCAATCCGATAATGGGGCACATTTGTGTGCAAATGTAAGTAGCACTTACCGTTACCGCATCCGGTGTTCCCGGCGCGCTGAGTTAACGAGCCGCTTGGGATCGGCGGCACACGTCGTCGCCCGATGTCCGTGGTTTGTTGGGTCCGACCACATGGCCATGGGGACCATGAAAAATCGTACCCCGTTCCGGAGGCAGGCATCGAATCGACGGTAATTACCAGCGAAGTTAATTGAATTCTCTGCACCGTGCCCTAGCCACAGACGTCCGGCTGCTCTACGAATGTGAGCGGCCCCATTTGACAGCGATTTGACAGCACTATCTCGATGGTATAGTTTGTGACACGCGGAAATAAATCACGGTACCGATCGAGCGTGGCCGGTCCGCTTTGTTACCTTCGTCCCGAATGTCGAGGACCGCGGTTCGCAAACAGGTACCATGTTGAACCACGTTCAGGACCTCGTCCTTAGTTCGAGTAGCTCGTGTGGGAATGTGTTCCCCCAGCACAGAACATTAGCTGCGCATGTTTACAGGCGCAGCCAACCCAGCGCCCGCTAATCGCTCGTCGAAGCAGCACATGGCCTTTGGCGTCCATTGCTCGCTTCCTAAACGGGGCCAAAACAAACTTTCGAGCAAGTTGGAAAGTAATTTAAAAGATTTTCTCTACCCAACCTCGTGGCCGTAGCCGGGGTTGCTGCTGTCCGAGTTGTGGGGCCGCGCAGCGGGAAAATTAATCGCGTGAAGAAGCGAGCGGAAAATTGTGAAATGTTTCCACTGCCTCGAGAGAGGCGAAAGGCAAAGATCGATCGAGTGAACTGGATAGAGACAGCCCGGAAGTGCGGGCTGTCGATGATTTGTGCGACTTCCGGTCTCCGGAATGGTTCCGCTGCCATTCGGGAACTTTTTGCGGCGTTTTTCTCTGGCCGGCAATGTGGAGGAGATGGCTTCTTCGTCTCGGGTCCGAATGGGTTTCCCGGTTTGCGAATCGGAATTCTGCCACTCGATGCTAATTTCGAAACGAGTTGTTCAAAAGACGATTACGTTGAGGTATTGATTTTCAAATGGGTGCAACTTAACACAAAGTGGATCGGGACGTTATGGATACAGTTAGGTTTAAGGATCATGGATTAACCAGCACTGAATTGGGCAATGTTCATTGTTTATTTATTAATGTATTAATTTAACTTATTTATTCGCCAACAAGGAAAGACTTTAATCGTTGATCATTTGATCGATTTATAGGCTCTTTAGTAAGATACTTTAGATTGAGTCGGCTGTTGTTTACATCGGAATTGGTTAAGCCAGTCGGCTGATGGGTTAACCTTTTTAGAGTAATCTTAGTAACCAGTACCACGAAGCACAATCACTTTCGGTCTAAGCTGGTGTATAAGTTCAGTTCTGACCACTCGATATAATGATTCCAAATAGCAAGGAAACACGAAACCCATCACTAAAGCTAAAGAACACGAGCTTCAAACTTCCAGCATGAGAGGCAGCCCATGAAAGGAATTAAGTCACTCTCTGACTCTGAGTCAATCAGGCAATCAGTCGTCAGAAAGTCTTTCGTCACATCGAAAAGGGCAAATCCACTTCAAAGGTGATGCATGCCCCTAAGCACTTCTTCGAGCCCTTCAGCTGGCCGACATGCAAAGAAGTTTAATGAGTTTGGTAAAATTGTGAAATGGATGTAAATACTACCCCAGCACCAACGTTAAAGTTGGGAATCGCTCGAGTTTTATTAACCATGACCACCGCGAGCTCCAGCTACAAAAGTGTTAATCCTTCTGCAACGCCCCCTAACCTAACGGTTTTGTTATTTACTATCGTTTTAGGTATGTCCGCGCGATTCACTTCTCAAACCCCCCGGAAGTTCGAACTTTTCTCAAAAAGAGCGTGAGGCGCGCTACGACTGTTTGTCAAGTCAACAAGATTTCCGGCCAGGCGAGTAAACAAAGTTAGTCGATTAATTCGAGTCGTTATTTATGGCCTTCCACCCACCGGCTCGGTTCAGTGAGAATGGCTTGCAATTTGTAGGACCGGGGTTCCTGGCCCGCCCACCGACTCGCGCGGTTCACGGATCACAGCACGGCGAGTCCTTCTGATCGCCTCATTTATGAGGCGCCCAGAACACCTCCACCACCCGGACCAAAATGGTGTAAATCCTCACAAAACTCTCGCTTTATTTCTATTTCATCGGCACCCCGGCGGGCCCGGGAACCAAGGATCCAGAGACCAGCGGCTTCCGGCGAAAAGCCACCAGTGGGCTGGCTGGACTGGGGATTACCTCAATTTGTTTTGTATCGTTTTGTGGTGGTGTAGCACCACCACCGGAGGACAGTTGCCCGTGAGCCGCCCGCAGCGCACCTAAACCAGGACACTGAAGCGAGCTCCAACGAGGCAGAGTCATCGATTGACCAACGGATGCGGAAGAAGGCGTTCGCGCCATCTCGGTGGTGGCATGGGAGGACTTTATCGGATCGATTACATCGCTACGAAAGAGACAGCATCCCCCACTTGTAGTTGCTTCTTACGCTTTGGCAAAACATGCGCCCGGCCCGGACATGGCTCCCGATGTCCGTGGATCCTGGGTCCGTTGCGCGGGCAATTTAAAGCGAGCGAAAAGCAACACTCTGCCCCATTACACAACGCTTCCGTCGGATGTTGGCCACCGAACCACCGGCGGTCACAGCTTCATTTTGTGCAATCGCTGTATCGTTCAGAATGTGCCAATGGACGGCGTGTTTCGAGCAGTCCTGGGCGCCGGGAATCGATCGATTTCCTTAGGGCTTCCGGCAGCCACAGTGGTTTCATCGCCGCGTCCTTCCTTTGCCAGGTTGGGCACGGTTTAGGATATTTATAAGCGCACATAGAATGCTGTCATTAAAATCTCATAATTTATTCCGACCAAGATTTGGTCCTTCTTCAGCGCCAAGGCCGTTAGAAACGAACTCGTTATCGATACGGCTGCGCTCTTCGGTACGCTTGAAGGCTCCGAAGGCTGGATTCAGTATCAAAATTTAAAGGAAGAACTGCACAAGCAAATGGCAGCCCTTTTTGGGCTACGGGACGGTTGTTGGTTCGTCCCCCTTACACAAACACGACAACAGGACCAACAAAAAATGAGTTCTTTTGAATTGTGAAGTCAAACGGGACGGAGCGGCTTCGTTTCGGGAAATGGTCGTGGAAATTATCATCATCACGAACCACGGCAGGAAGGTAGGCACATGGGTTAACAAGTCCACAAGATGGTGCATTTGATGAGGAGTCGATCCAAAGCACAACCTGTTGAAGATTCTTCGAACAGTTTGGAGAAGAGTCGCCATCAGCGACAGCTGGAATGATTATGGATTCTGTATTACGGGAATGCCTACAGCTCATGTTCATCGACCCTGAGCTTTACGGAAACGTTGAGCCGTCAAAACATCTTCTGGACTTTTGGACCCATGTGCTGTCGGAAGCAGTGAGAGGTACCCCGCATCGCAAATGCAATTTTGTTTTGCTTACATTCAGCATTGCCATTGAGCCCGTTTTGTGTGCTTCGCGCTTTGTGAAAGGACTCTTTGGGGAAGGATTGTGAAAGGAGTTTGTCTATTTTATGCATTTTTCAAACATCCGCACATGGACCCGTTTCAGCCACCAGACATGCTGGCAATGTGTGTGTGCGGTGAACCCTCTCTTTGAGGTCGGCCTCGTTTTTTTCTGGGTCCTACACACTTTAGGAAACGATGCAAGAAATGTGTCCATTTCCATCCATGGGCGCCTTCCTAGGCCGAGGACCTCGGAGGCTCAGACCAACACATCGCACGGTCGCAAGTGCACGTATCAAGTGCAACGTCGTTAGGACCGGGCCGCCGATTCCATGTATCATGTGAGCGGAAATTGAACTCCTTGTGGTTCTTTCTTTTCCCGAAAACTCCGCCCCAGTTGCCGAAGGAAGTTGGCCGAGATTTGGAGACGCGCGCCAGGGTGCACATAAGTATGCACCGACGCTGCCGTGTGACTTTTATGCTACCACGGTGCACCGGATGCGGTTAATACGGGGCTCTGCTGCTATGCTGCTGGTGTGTCCGGGCGCAAGTGGCCAGTTTTCCGACCAATCGGCAAACTTTCGGTCGCTCGACAATTTATCTTGTGGACCGTTTCCGGCAAAAGATTGCGGTGACGGTCCGATCCGAGAGGGGGGGGCCCAGCGGTTTGGTGTGGGTCAAGATTTTATGTACTTCCGCTTTTTCGGGTCCGGCCGTCCGTCTTCCCTCTCGCTCTCTCACGCTCTCTCACTCTCTGTTTCGCGCTCGTTGTCGATTAAAGGGTCATTTTGTTCCGGAAATTTATGAACCATCATCGAATAGTAAAAGTTCGATACCGCCATTATGTTGTGGGGTCATTTTTTCGCCCTCCTTTTCACCTTTTTTTGATGCTGCGCCGCAATCCCGGTACAGTTCGCGGGTGGGCAGCATATTAGTAGCTTCACCGGTTCACCTCCTCGAGACAGCTCTAATGGACTTACTTATCCAATAAATTTCTCTTAGACCCTTTCCGTGGACGGACGAACGGGGGTAAAAAAACGGGATCCTGCCGGCCCTCTGTGTGAGCGTCCCAACGTGTAGGTGGCCGCCTGGGGCCTACCCTGAAGGCTCCGCCCCGTGACCATATTTCTAGTAATGGCTCATATTTTATAGACTTTGAATAAAAATAAAGCCTCTCCGCGCACACCACATGCGTACCGTCCGGGCTCGTCCCGTGGAGGCTGCTGATCTGTGGTCCATCCGCGTCCAGGACATTATTACCTCCCGTCGAGGGGTTTTTCCGGGCGAAAATTTACGACCGTCCCCCCCATTCGCGGGTCTAATCCATCGAGGATCTACCTTCGCGTGGACGGGAACGTCCTGTGGAACGGGTGCGCGAGAGAGAGAGAGAGAGACGCTGGGGTAAATGAAGATACTATGAGTGAGCCAGGGCCGGGGCCGGGCCGGGTGGCCGTGTCGTTAATACCCCGGGACCCCCGGGGAGTTCGGGACAATTCGGGACAAAGTGTTAATAAATTATGACCTGCTCACTCCATCATCATCATCATCATCATTTCACGCGGGGGTTGATTCCGCCCATCCAGCCAACTGGCCGCGGCCAACGTGAAGAGCGGCGTGGCGGATCAATTGAGGGGCCTGGTTTGGGTTGGTTGGGTCGCCGGCCGGCCGGCTGGCGGCAGGCAGGTAAATGGAGCCGAACGCTTATCACAAATTGCAATCACATAAATGCGTTCGTTTTGGCCAATTTTCCGGCATTTTTTTGTTTTTTGTTCGTCAGAGGATTATGCTGCACTCCTGAGGGGGGTGGTGTGCCGGCAATCGATGCGTGCGCTCCACTGACCCGCATCATTGGGGGGGATTTGGAGCTTCACTCCTTTCCGGACGCTCTGGCGTGGCCGGTTCTGGCCGGCAGAAAGATAATTAACATATTGACGTTCGCGAGGATTATCTGGTGACATCAAGTTTAAATTTATAGCTGGACTTTTCAGAGTCCGTGCTCCAAACAGTGCTTTTGGGATACGGCGCGGGACACCTACGCGCGATGCACAGCGGAAAAACGAAACTCGGGCCCGGAAATAGGAAAAATTCATTAAAATAACTGAATTGATGAAAGCGGCCCGCGTTTGGCAACACCGCTCAATGGGGAATTTTTTTTACGGTTTTTTGTGTGGAACGGAGCCGTTTATTGACCGGTGTGCCCGTAAAGGGGCCAGCCGAAGGGATTTGTCTAGTATAGAGAGACTTTAATCAGTACATTCACGAAGAACTGATTGAATCGGAAATCACTGGAATTACATTTTGGAAATGCGAATTATCAATGCAAGGAGAGTCGATATAGACAGAAAGCAGCGCCTAAAGTGAGCGTAATAATCGGGAAAAAAATAAAACAACAGATACCAACCAAAGGAATCAAAATAAGTAGCATTTTTGCACTGATTAATGGTCATGTTTGAAATTCAGAACTGCCGAAGCGTGATTGTATGCTCCGGCGGTATTACTTCGTGGGTCAAGACTAAAAAAAAGAAGATTCACGAAGGTAAACATTCAGCTCTGACACAAGCCGCCCTTCTTATAACTCGCTCAGGTGCAGACAAGTGAACATTGGCCAAAGGAGTTCATGTCGATCGTGTTTTATGTCGAAACACTCGGATTACCCAGCCGTTACTCTTTTAGATTTGAAAATAAAACTAAATAATAATGCGCAAGCAAAACGAAACTGAACAAACTGGGATTTTTTCAGCATGGTTCGCCACTGATCCTAGTTATTTTACTTACGTTTATAATTTATGGATCTTTTCGACTTATCTAATGACGTTCTGTGATCGCATTAATTATCGTTAACCTTGAATAAACTCGGTTATGCCTTTATATGCGATGGTGTCTAAAAGCTTATTTTAATTTGTAATTTAGCGAGATGCGATGCGGGATGTTTATGCAAATTATTCAAAAAAGCTGAAGGGTGCGATACGAAATACTTCGAATAGTAAACCATTCGAAGCAAATTGTCAGCTTCAACGAATCAGATTTCCAATCTCAAAACTATCAAAAAGGACAAGCTACCTTGGGAGAGACCCCTACACAGCTTACCGTGACCCTGACACTGTGAAATCATGTCATGTCAACGAAAAAAGTGGCCGCGTTCTAGTGTTTTGCACAGCAACTTTTCGAAAGGTTTGGTTTGGTTTTCCTAAAATAGTTTTCCTCTGTAGGCAAAAAGCCCTCTTTCACGCACTCGTTCGTGTTTATTTATTGTTTCTCGTTTACGCATTATTATTTCGGCGCTCACCAAGAATTTCTGTTCTTCGCGCCACAGAAAAGGGTTCAAACTTTTGTGGCAAGCATTTGAATGATGAAATCGCGATAAACGCGTAATTATGCACCCTTGTTCCCCACCCGACCGCAAAGCCGAAAGTTTCAAAATTATTTCAATTTCACTGTGCTAAATACAGGGCACTAAGTCATCGCGAAGAATTCCTGTAACCTCCCGCCGAAAGAAGGTGCAAAAAAGCTGCATCTTTGCAGTAAATTTTCTTGGACCATCGGAGTCGTTCGCAAGCAACACCGCCTCTCACCCGGGGCTGAGTGAGTTTTCCGGAGCGCGCTCGTTAGCGCAGAAACTAAATTAGTGGCGGTTCCTGACAGGAATGTTTACGATTTATGGGTAATTACTGAGGGGGTCCATTTTAATGGTCCCACTGGGTCGGGCCTGCGGGAAACGTTGGCGCTGACAGGGTAGAGGTGCGCTGTTTGTCATACCAGACCGCGATGAGGAGCATGAAACATTGTGGCCGTGGTTAGGAAAAAAATTTAAACGAAATAAATTGGCACTTTTAATTAGAGAGAGGACCCACTTTCTGGAGCTTTCTTTGGTGGCCGTTGTTTTCACAAGAAGATTGTCCAGCAGAGCGATGGGGCCCGTTGGCTATTTTCTTTCGTTGTATGATTCTTTTCTTCACCGGGACATCATGGACGCCCGCATGGTCGTTTATGCTCTATCGATATGCGGGTCTCAAAGGTGGCCTTCCTTGTTCCGTAATCTCTTTCACGCACGCCAAACAGTGGCCCGTGAGATTTGTTTTATCACTAAGCCGAACACCACCGGCGTCGGCCAGAGTGTGCTCGGAATATTAATGAACGCAAGGACACGGGCTCCAGTCAACGGGCGCATATTTTATGTCGACCACCGCTTCGGGCTGGTTCATGTTTTGTGCGTATGCATTTTAAGTGACCGGACCCGCAATCGACGACACTCCGTCTTTGGCCAACTTTGACATACTTCCGGTGCTGCTTCCGAGACATTGTTGTTGCCGAATAATTTGGCGCTCTGTCGGTCCAGCGGAGCACGGCACGTACAATACATTTAATTATTGCAACCACCACCACCGCCACCGATCCGAAAGTGTGGACTACGCAAATTGCTCTATAGCACATTCCGCCGTAGCATTTGATGCGTATGCGCTCGCGCGCAGTGCAATTATGCCGGACACGGCTTGGGTCCGGTTGGGCAGTTTGGGTACTTCCGCTTTGGAACCCGAGAACCCGTGCGCCGGTTGTCCATTTCGTCGACACCCGGCAGACTTGATGACAGTGAGCGAAGGACGCGGGCGGCCGAACGCGATGAGGCAGGTTAAAAATTCATTTGTCACGGCCAACAATCGACCGGACCGCGGTCTGGCCACCGGGGTACCATCTGTTGACAAGTGTCCCCGTGCCGTGGCCGAGGATCAATAATTTACAATGTGTGTGGCGGCTCTCCGAACCGAGGACGTGTTTGGCCCCGGTTGCTGTAATGAGTGCCGGGACCGTTATCCTTGCGCTTCCGGTTCCGACCGGTGGCGTTGAAATAGAGCGGTCCCATTGTGCTGGTTTTTTCCTTTCCTGGTCGTTGCCTCGTTTTGGATTCCAGCTACCCCACGGAACGATGGTCCATGGGTCCGGGGTCATCGCTGCAACCTCGTGAGTCCACACATGACCGTGTACGATAATGGTGGACCCTTCCGGAGTGACCCTGAAGGAGTCAGGCCGTCCTTTCGGAACGGCTACCGAGACTTGCTGCTGCGAACCTTGGGGCAAGGTAATTGCTTTAATGCTCTCTCTTTCGCTCTTTCTTTCTTGCTCACGAATCTTGCTCCGTTTCCTTACAAAGCCTAGACCCCACCAAAGCCGGCCCCTGGAGCGCTTTGGTATGTCTGGCACGTTTCACTGGCGGATGTTTCAAATGGGTTCACTTACAATTTAGGCAACATTCCAGCTCGTTTTAGTTTGGAGGGTTGAATTTTCCATTCGTTTTATTTTCGGCCTGTCCGTTCCTAACGAAGTGAAAAACACAGCAACAAACGGAGCCCGTTCCGGCCCGTACCCGTGCACTGTGGCTGTGTGTTGGTGAGCCCGATGGCGTAACAGAGTTGTCTAACGATTTAATTACATAATTTAGTATAGTTTTCCGCCTTTCGTGAGGTCGTTGCTGGCAAGACAATGGGGGACGGCACACTGCTTGCGCACCATTTTCACAGATATTTACACCAATGGCCTGCTGTCGAAGCGCCGAAGCTTCGAAGAGGTCGAAAATCTGCCCGGCCAAGGCGATGTGTGTCCGAATCCGTCGCCCTCACGAACCGGAGGTCGAACAGCAATGCTTAACCCTGTCCTGCGTTTGGTCGAAAAGATCTCCCGGCCGGAAAACGCCATGAATTGCCTTTTAACAGGGTGTAGCGTATTCGGGCAATTTTCTTCGCCGAGCGCACCGAGCGCAGAAATTAGCCCCAATCAGCGAAGGACGAGCGAAAGTCATTTGAAAAGTCGGCCCGACCACCACGGGAATCGGTGCGGGCTGCGGGAAAATAAAGTTTTACGATAATTGTGATAAGAGTGGCAAAGTTTTGTGGCTCGAGCCGCGGGCCGCGGCCTGATTTCCCCGACCCACTTCAGTGTACTTGAGACACCCGATCTTTCCGAGTTGAGTGATACGAACTCCCAAAGCGCCCTCGAAACGGTGCTGCGGTGGGCTTTCGGCGTCGTCGTAACCATTGCATCAAAAGCGGGCAAGCCATTGCCGGTGTTATAGGAGCTATACGTTATGCTACTTGTATCCCAGTTTGTGGTCCCGCGTCTAATTGTGTTTCGCAGAAATGCATACCATTAAAACTACGGGATGGCGGCACTTGGGGAAGTGAAATGAATTACTTGAAACTGTGGGAACCAATCTAATGTTTTAAGTTCGCTTTCGAAATTAACTCGCCGTTTCCTCACCCGCCGTTGCTGAGTGTGTCTTTGCCGCTGCCGGAAGTGCGAACCGAAATTGGTTCACCATTTATTTCCGGGGGCGGAAAATGTTTAAGTGCTTTTGTAGAATTACCGATGAGGGCGGTCCTTTTGGCGTAGGTTTAATGATTTATTAGATCCTTTAATTGTTATTATTATATTTTATTCATTTAAATCATTTCAATTTTGAAATTACTATTTAAAGCTAGCAATGATTTGGCAACATGCCCGAGCACCAATAAGAACATTATCGGTCGATCGCAACCCACACGCAACTCTCAAACCGCAACGTCGATGGAGACGCCTGGTGCCTGACAATCGCCATGGAGGCGCCTGGTGCCGCTCAGCATTAAGCCACCACAGCATTAAGCAACAACTCAGAACGGCTTAGCGCCGTGCAGTTCGATTCAATCACTTCACCGTAAAGCAAACGCTTATGAGTTGTGACTTCGACACATGAATATTTTATTGGTAATAAATGAGAAAAGTTGGCTCGTAAAACGCAAGGCGAGCAATGTGAATCTGTTTTTTTTCTTCCATTCTTTGTCCACATAGACATGGCCCCCGGGTGAAGAAATTACAGATACGACCGTGAGGATGGGAAGTATGAGCATAAATTCCTTTTTTACGACCACCTCCACCATCACAGTGCCGGCGCAGTTAATCATAATTTTAAATCCCTTTTCCGTGTGCCGGCTCGGTCGGCCGGCTACGAAAGTTTGTGATGCATAGACACAAAACCAACTCTCCCGGCGCACCGGAGGCTCAACGTTTGGTCATTACTATTAATCAACGTGTGATTTATATGGAGTTAATTGGAATCAGCGAGACAAATGTTGCATTGAGCCGCGTGCCGCATTGGAATAAATTTCGGCTTAATCCGAATCCGGTAGGACCTTTTACGAAAACAGTGTGGCCCAACAACAGGTGTACCGTTAAACACTAACAACCGGTGGAAGAAATCAGTGTCTAATTCGGAGCCAAAGGCTCAAATGGATCGCTTCTACACCATTAAGGCACAATTGATTGTCCACTAACGACGACATAATTGTTTCTGCCGCAATCCATCTGGCTCGAATCGAATGTAATTGCTACGTATTGCTCATAAAACCATTACCGGGTGCGTACCGCCAGAAGTGTGCCTTCCGAAGTCGAGCACCGGACCGGACATGCGTTGCTCTTCGGATCGAACCGAACCATTCCAGGCTCGTAGCACAATTACTTGCCCATTATGGTCATCTAAAGCGAGCCAAACTTTAGGCATTTGCATGGGCAGCGCGTTCGACACCCTGAAGATGTCCTCATGTCGCCCTCTTTCGCTTTGACCAGGACACCAAACAGAAGGGCCGTAGCTAGTGGAAAGTTTAATTGAATCTACGATGTGCCCGGCAGACTTCTCCATCGGCATAGTTCACCTTCTGGCCGGCTACAGAGTAGTAGTTGTCACAGGGTCACCAGCTGCACCGGTTCAAACCGGATGGGCCAGCCAGTCCGGGATCCTCCGGTGGCGGCTGGATGCACCGTAATTTATTTCATTAAGGTGTGTCTGTCTCCAAAACAAACCACAATCATTATTAGTCCAACGTGTTCCGGTGACCAGCGCGGCTCATGGGCTGCTATTGCTGGGTTGGGACGAAATAATTGCATTTTATGATGGGCTTCCGTGACAAAGACACGCTCCCACGTTGTCTCTCTAGCTCGCTTCCGGTAGGCAGCAGAAATACGTGGAAAATTTGAAGGTCTACAATGAGCGGTTTGGCCGCGGTCCTCTGCTAGGAATAATATTGTGGTAATTGAATTTTAAACCTTGCACCGATTTGTCTACAGCGGAACTCGAATGCACCAACGGCCGGAACCCGTTGAGGCGTACTAATTGAGTAGGAAAAATGTACACTATACGACAGTGCGTTTTCGCAACTCTTTTTTCCGCACTCCGCGGGAAAAAGGTCTAGCCGTGTCATTGTTGGTTTTTCAACTTCTTTTTTGCTTCCGCTCGCCAGGCGCTGGAGGCAGAATAAATGAACCACCAGACTCTTGGAGTGTATGTTTTGCGCTTCATCTTTTGCATGTGTGTTTTACGCGCGCCAGCAACCACTCCAAGCGTTGTGCGCCCGTGGACGCATTACAACAAACGACGGCGTCCCGAATCAGGGAAGAAAATCCAATTTCATTAAAAACATTTCCCCGCCCGTTCCGTGCGGCAGGAGCGCAACGCCAGTGGCAGTGCCATGTTAATCTATCGGGAAAGCAGGCAAACAAACAACGGCACCGTACACATCCGGCCGCAAGTCCTGGGCGGCCAGCAGGGCTCGTTCCGTTTCCGAGACAATTCCGGTGTGCTGCCTGCTGTCTTTGCATACACGTATGCGAAGATTTCTTTGCATTTATGGAGCAACAGAGGAGAGGCACCCGAAGGGCGAGATGTACCGATGCTAGCGACTTTGTTTTTCCATTCGCCGGGGCCAAACAGTAGTGTCGGTGCGAAACAACGCACGGCACGGCCTGGGACTGGCTGATGTAAGTGTGAAACGTTGTTTTCTGCTTTATTGCATTACTTTCCCTCCTTTCGCCAGTCAGCTGGACAAACACGGTCCTACACGAGACACGTCAAACATTCGCCCGGCCCTCAGCGGGCCAAAGAGATTCAATTTTATGATAATGCTCACCGAACAGTGCCATTCCATTCGATTGCACTTTTTCAACGCTCCGCCGCTGCTGCCGGCCACTGCGTGTGTGGCGATGGAGTGGATTGTTCCCCACAGCCCCAGGGCGGGTTCATTTGTCTTTCGGCTCTCCGCTTGATTCCGGTCCGGTTGAGTATCAGTTTCCGAATCACTCCGATAGTCGTAAAGATAGACGATCGTGTGACCGACGCTTTTCGGCCACGGGGTCGATAATTGAATCCACCCGATCACGAGTACCGTTGTTGTCGTTCAAAGTAAAGTGTTCCTGTGGTCCAGGATTGGCTTAAGGGGGGGTTCTTCTTAATTCTCCTTAACGAAAATCTTCAAACTCGTCCAAACCGCATCCGTTTGTTTGATAGAAATCAATGTTGTTTGAATGAATTCGGAATCTTTTTTATCTTGTCAATCAACGACTTCGCTCGTTACGCTGAGGTTTGCTTCAAAATGAACAACAGTTTATTGAATTAACTATCAGTAAGCTCCATGGCCAAGGTGGAAAGGATCAACGTTCGTCGATAGACGATATGCTGACATGAGTGTTGTGAGGACGAAGACATTTATGTAGCAGCAAGTAGCCGCTCAAAATGATTTGTCAACGATTTGAAAATAGCCTCTGCTTTGCCTGTTGTCTATGTGTCTATAAGGTCCTGACATCCCTTAGTTTCGTGTGAAATAAAAGCCAGCATGGGGGATAATCGCTGAGTGATATCATCCAAATGGACCTCTGGTTTGCATCAAAGCATAAATACGTGATCCCATCGATTATGTTTGAAACATTAATGTTTTCTTTCACTTGACTTATCGCAAAAGCAGAACGTCAAGATAAGCGCTTGATCCTCTTCTTAATTCGGGAAAATGAAACCACAACAATTGAAATGAAACCTACTAAGTCACTGCCACGCTGTTGGATTCTCGGCTAAACTTGGTCCCACTTTGATTTGTTGCCTTAGAAGCCGTGCCATAATCGATTATCATTCATTTTGCTCCTCCATTTGGCGATCGAACTCGCGCGGTGAGCCTGATCCCCGAATTCGACACAAAACATTTCCCACAAACTCCTGCGCTACAATTAAGCCTCGCGGGGGCAGTTATGTAGCTGGCGTGAAGCCCTCGGAACATCGGCATTGTGTAGTTGCGAGCCGGCGACGGAACAGTGACGATGACACTGCGATTAGAACTTTTCTGATCGTAATTTAATTGCGCCCGTTTATTTGCCTCATCGTCGGCGTCGGCCGTTCTCGATGGCAATTTGGCGTTCGATTATGCTGCTGGCCCCGATACAAGTCATTAGCAACAGACTGCCGCCCGAAGCCGATCGCTCTAGTGCCCTGACGTCGGTTGATGACTTCAGTAGTGCGCCCTTCCGGAACCGGAACATGCCGGAATCTCGTCGCACCGCGCTTCGTTCGAACGGACAAAGGCGTCCGGTAATGACGATAATATGGTGGCGGTCGCATATATTCTGCTTGCAGTAGCCAGTCACATATGCTTATGTACCGACTGCCACCGCCATCGATCGATCGGCACACTCGCGCAGTTTGACGCACTCGCACTGGTTGCACTCGTGTCAACGAATGGCCTGGCTGACCGCCATATGTGTGGCCATCGCTTACTACTACTACGGGTCCGTTTGTCTTGAACGTGCACCCGGTGGGACCCACGCTGCAAACCAGCAATAAATTGCGCAGGAATTCAAATTGATAAATTAACGAGCAATTAGAATGGCCTCAATTACGCATCGCTGCCGGTCACTGTCTTGGGTCACAGTGGACGATTGACGATTGAATTATCTTTTAAAATGACTCAAGACGAAGACCTCCTGTGATCGGGTATCTGGCATTATTCTCAGCTGACGCTAGGATGTGTGGGTATTATTTAATAACCTCCACAACTTACGCCAATCAAGATCGCGAGAATTTTTGCACGAAATTACACATTCGATATTCAATAGGTTTAGGATATTTAACGTCTGACGAGTCAAAACCAAAACGCAGGTACCAGGGTTAAGGTCTGATAAACGGATGATAAAGTGACTATGCAGGCGTGAAAATTGATGCATTGTGACATTGCCCAACGATAACATTAACCATAAGTCTATTCTCTAGTCTATAAGTCTAGTCATATGGGCAATAGTTTAAAAGTGACGCAACTGTGACTTAGTACCTACTGCGTATTAGCGCAGCAACTGGACAGCCACAGAGCTCCGTTATTACTCCTTCACGATTAATACGTTCAAACGGCGGGCCATCTTTGCGTCATCAACACGCACCAGCTTAGTGTGGCTTCTGCCTAATTTCTAACGATCGCGTCACCCACCGAATTTGGTTGCCCTTTCTCATTTGCGTCAAGTGACGCCCATTGTGCTCGACTTGATTAGCTTTGGCAACGGTTCGTTGAGTGAAAAATTCCGCCAACCAGCAACGACGACAATCCTTCAAATCCCCCTGATGATCGCGGGCTGCCCGATGTGGCGTGCGGTAATTTAATCAAATTCATATCCATAATCCGGCCACAATCAACAACAACGGCAGAACGGCTCAAATTTAATGCGCCCAAAGAAATACCACCACCGTGCCACATGTGTTACGGGGGCCCTCCTCATGAAGATGGGCGATGTTTGGAGATATCCATCAAGCGCGTTCCGCTCCGCTGAACCGCTGAGGGGTTTATCTCATTTAATGTATCAAGTGTCCCGCTAGTGTGTGCGTGTCCCGTGTCAAACCGTGTCAAAAATGCGGCATTTCACGTGCGCCCACGTGTCACGGGCCTAAGGATGACCCAGGCACGGCCACTGCTGCCGAACTGCCGAAAACAATTGAGAGAACGAGAGTGAGACGCGCCCGGACGTCCGGAAATGAAGCTCACCGATAAGAAAATCGTCCTGACGCCCTGGCCCCTGCCCCCGCCCCAGGAGGTGGCTAATGATTTATTATCGTTTCACAATTGCTTTCCAGTAATGACAAGATAAGGACCCAAAGGACACGCTGATGCCTCGGCACGAGTCGAGGTGCACCGACAGTAGGGGAGGAACTGGCAAGAAATGAGCGTCATTTTCCTATTTCCGTCACACCCCGTGCTGTGCACACACATTCCGGTGCACAAGGATACACGGAAGCTCGTTTTGGAGCTCACCTTTACACCGCCCTAATGGCAGTGGCACCGGGTTCCCTTCACCGTATCTTGGCACCACGCCTAATGGGCCCCTGGGTCACCGGCCGGGTGGCCGGGCAAGCAGCAAGGGCGGCGACGGTGTAGATGTGTTCCGTCCTCGACCCGGCCCAAAGTGTTTTCCATTCGATGGGATGGTTCGCGCCCGGAGGCCATGTCGAAATGATGAAGGTAATAACGGTCGCTGGTACGTCGCACGCCCAGCATATCGACACGGCGCTCGGCGATGTGCGTGTCGGAGGTCAGAGGTGCCGATGTGTCTAGGGCTGCCTGCATGACTTGAGAGTTTCCGGGGAAAAGCCTCGGAAAAGTGGAGACAGTGGAGCAAGATTCCAGCCTATTTTTTGCTGTTGCCCTTGGTCGCCATCCTTACACAATACCCTTGATGCGTGTGATGCCGTCGTCATTGGCGTGTGGATCGCTCGGCCGAGAAAAAGCGCACGCCAGGAGCCGGAAGATGGGCTTCCCCGCAGTCCCCCGCTTTGTTTGTTGCTTTTTTTCGCATTCATCCATTTCATGTTACTCAAGTGTCATATTTTGTTCGACGATGCTCCATTTTGTTGCTTCATTTTGTCCCCATACCGTCCCAGGTACGGTCGGCTTCGCCCACCGAACGTTTAGCGCAGTGCACGCAGCGTTTTTCTTTCACTTTTGTTTGGGGGGCGGGCGACAATTCACCACACGACGACGGCACACGCACTGACGGCCACACGGTGCACTGTCATCTGTGTCACGATTTATCTTTTTTATTCCTTTTCCTTTTTTCTGTTGTCGCGTCCACGCGTTATACCTTAAAACGGGCCGCCAGGAGCCCAATGATTGACGATCGTTTCGTCCTCGTCCTTGACGAGCACGATGGCGAACGTTTGTTCATGCAATTTTCCGGGGTCCGGGTCCGCGTTTTTTTTTGCCTTTTATGTCTCCGTTCAGTTTTCGATTCGAGCGACCGGCCGCCGATTCGGGCGTGGTTCCGCGAATATTGTGCGCTCCGATGCGTGTGCGGCAATTTGTGCGGCCAGCAGCATACCTGGGGCAGCAGCATGCTACGGTGGCACCGGCTTTGATGCCTTCCGTTCGCGCGGAGACTTGGAGACCAATATTGTCGGCAAGTTCGTTAGCCGGGTGCGCGCCACTGTGCGGCATCGGCATGAGAAAATGTCTTTTCGATGCCGCAAAGTAATCAACACGCGGGCGAGAAGTGCTCGTTGGCTCGTGTATCGTTCGCGGTTTTTTTATGCGGTAGCAATAGTGGCAAAAAGGGGTTAGTTTCTGTACCGGGAAGGTGTCAGAAGTCAGATGCAGCATTTTCCGTGTAACGATATATTCGATGGGAACGCGCAAATACTCGACAAGCGCATACCGTAAGAAGTAATCTTGGTGGCTCATCCGAAGCTCATTCCCGGTGCATTAATATGAATACGAGCTTGCGTTCATTCCAACGAAAGAAGTAAATTAACTTTTGCATACTTGCAACAAACTGAAGATGGTTGATATACGATGAAGTTTCTGTATTTTGTATAATGTGTTTTAATGAACGAGTTAATGGTTAATCATAATCTGCTAGGTCTGAAGAAATTGCTGTCTGTGAAACCAACCCACTTACATAGCTCTGCCATTTTTAACCAACGCTTCCAAACGTTGATACCATCCGGTATAATATTGTAGTTCTTCTTATTGAACACTGTGAGCTTAATTTTTATGCCGGTACTAAACAGGCCATCTACCAGTCAAAAGTACCTATTTTTAACAAGCTAGCTTAAAGGCTTAAAACTTGAAAAATTCGTTGATTTTAGAATGTTTGCCCTCATTTTACATACTGTACAGATCGATCAAATTTAATTAAAAATATTGTAAACGTCTTCTACCTTCTGTAACATAATTTGCATCGTTGCCAAATATCACACAACACACCCATAGGGTTTTTCCTTTCTAGAAGGATCAGAGTCACATTAGCACCAACTTCAATTTTTACACTCCAGTTGATGCAATGACAGGGTTCGAACCTTTCGCATGGGAATCGATAAATCGGTACAGCGTAAACGAATGACCTACGGCCGAACTACACTATCACTGATCCTTTTTCTTTAGCATTTTTGTTTTATAGAACTAAACTTACATAATCCATGTTATTAATTTCTTCCTCCATGAGTAGACAATCGAAACTTAAAACTGTTATCAACCATTAGTTTTTTAAGGAAAACATTTGGTACCCTAATCTGTACTTGGTTCTACGTCAGTAACAAAAAGACTACCATTTCTTAGTGCTACAAATTGTCCTTAATGTCCTGAATGTTAATGACATTGGAGCTAACACATTTTTCCACTAAACTCATGAACTACGTTAAAGCATATTATGATTAAGAGAATGGATAAAACCGAATGTTCAGTTTATAGAGACAATCCAACATCAGTCCAATTGAATGACAATTTATCTTTATCAATAATTGAATATCCAAAATACCGTCGTTGCTTAACGCTCAGTCACTTATTTTGTTTCGCAAACTCTGAGTGTCGATTGCGACAGTCGCAGCGCGAACACAGTTTCGCCCGCCGGGGACACTCTGATTGTGTGGAGATCCGGTTAGCAACTTCACACCAAAAATTAAACATTCGTTCCGCACCGAAGCCATAAATCTAATCTATTTTACATAATGAATGTACCGGGAAGCGGTTCTAATTTGTAGTGGGGCCCGTCCTGTCCAAGGCCGGAAGCGCAACGTGGCTACCGAAAGCGAATCGGACGGATCGGATCTTGTACTGTGTAAGTTTGGCGTGATTCCGAGATCGATCGGAATTCGACAGCCACGCTCCAGTGGTCCGTAATGCCTGTGTTAGCTGCCAGTCCTCGTTATCGTTTGCCAACCGGACCAAACAGTGGCCAAAGTAGTGGTGCCCCCCGGGGCGACGTCTTGGCCAATGGTGCACACCTTTGGACACCGGCAGCTTCGAGCGCCAGAGCTTCGGTGGTCGACGACTGCTCGCGCCCGGCGGTGCTAACGAAATTAGAATCTGGAGTTTCGCAAAACGACGGTACGGTTTTCTCGGTAGCCCTTCACCCGGAGAGGTTAACTAACGCTCCACGCTGCTCCGATCCGAGACAGGAAATGTTGTACACCTTTCGCGGAAGATACGGCGAACGGCGGCCACTATCTACGCAGTCCCCGCAGAACACGTGCAGCCCGATGAATGATGTCTGGTTCGACGTATGCCACCGGTGGAACTAGTTTTAATTAAATGTGGCTCAATATTTTATGAATCCACTCGTCGTCGTCCTCATTCGCCGTGGTAGTGGTCGTAGTGGGCAGAACCACGACGTTCCACACTCTGGTTGATAACCTGTGTAACGTCCGTACCGTGGGGAAGCATTTCGGTGGCGCTAAGGGTTGCGCACCGTGCCCACGCTCCGCCGGAAGACAATTTTCGTTAAATTATTTGAATCACATCCTTACACGTATTTAACTGACGTTGCCAAAGTCGCCCCGCGTGAGATTCCAGCGCATGGCACGAGGCGACAGCGTATTAATGCGAAACGACGGCCCAGAAACTTGTTGATCGATCCTAACCTTGTTATGATTCGGGGAAGCCCTTTAGACTTTCCCACGAAACGGTAACAGGAATGTAAATCAAGAAAATTGTTCCGTAAAACCCTAGGCACCACTTCATCAGGCACTTTCGGAGCGCTGGGGTACCAAGGGCCTCTGATTAAATCTGGACATTGAATTTGCATTTCAATCAAACGCAGTAATCGAAACAACGCGTATCCTCCGTGCCCCAGGGTCCTCTATCTTAGAGGATCCCGGGTCCGGTTAAAGGATAACATAACATGTGTCGCCCCAGGGAGGCCGGCTACAACTCCGGTGCCCCGGTTTGGGTGGGTTTCAAGTTTTGAACACCCAACTCTGGGTGGACCGAGCAACGGGTCCAAAAGAGACCCTTTCACTGGAACTTCACAGAGGGCCACCTTCCTCGGGCAGGATTTACGGTGGTATAAAATTTCAAAATTATTACCAACTGCAAACTGGGTTGGTCCGAAAAGCAACTGGCGCTCCAGCTCCAGTTGGTTCGCAGAGGTTGGCAGAGATTGGTTCAGGTTCCCACCATAGTTAACCTTCCGTTTTCTGGTAATGGCAGATAAACAACCTTCGGCACCGTGTAGCCGTGTAGTTGAACGACCGCACCGAAAAAGGGTCAACGTTAAGAAACCAATTACCAAACGTGGCGTGGCGGCTAATCAGTATATTAGAGAGTCCACCGGAAAAAGGAACGTAATATTGATCCTCTTTAGTGGTGGGGAAGGTGACACCCGAAAAGGATGCGGGAGGATGAAAAACGGAGTGCGTAAAATTAAATGAACAAAATTAAAGTGTCACCACCCCCTGGCGAGAGGTTTTAACTATTAATTAGTTTTTTGTAATTATGAAATTCAAATCCCTCCAATTTATCCTTCTTCCTGTGGGGACCCTCTAAGCTACCCTAAGCTAAGCTTTAAACCATTTTTCAATAGTCTTAACGCCAAGGTTGTATCTATAAGTATGGAAAAAGATTACTTTTTTAAGCTTTATTATCGATGAGTGTTGTGGTTGTGTTCTGATCTGTTTCATGGTCTGCCCTATTCAATGCTTATGTTGCAGATACCATTAGGTCACAAAACGAATATACAGCTGGGAGAGACAAACCATAAAATAAAACATTTGTTTTCATTAATTAGAATTCACATTTTAATTAGCCTTGTCCATGTTAAACATGTAGTTACATCCCGGTTGGTGGTAGCCGACAGCCAACATAGTCACACAATGAAGTTGTGATGGTAATCCTAATCCGAATCCTAAGCTGGCACATCTCATGTTTCAAATTTCTCTAGACTTACCCTGAGAATGAATGTTAGTGATCGGGATGTACCCTATTCCAAGAAGTTATTATAACATCATTGAGTTGTGGTTCATAGCACCATTTGGAAGGATTCGATCCTGGCAAGGGTTGATTACCCGTGCACTACTGTGGGCCGGCAGTGGCAGAGAAGCTCTAGTGGCCATTGCAGTCCCGTTGGAATGAGCAATGTGAACGGAAGCACGAAAAGAAAGAAGTCCTTCGTTTCCAAAGGAATTTTTGTTTCGAAGCCCACAACGCTTCCGATGGAGACGCCCGGTACCCAAGAGCCAAAATGAAGTTTTCCGAGAAAACAGAGAATATGGACCATATATTAGATCACCGTTTACATTCCGGTGAATAATTTATCGATCCGAAGCCCAACGCCTTGAGCGAAGGCCCTTTGAATGGACGCGCGAACAGAAGTTTCTGTGTATGGACATGTGTGCGTGCGTGTTTGTGAGTAAAATGAGCACAGGTTGGTTTTCTTCTTATCTTGCCCCTCCTTTTGATCTGCCGGTCGTTCCCATATTTCCATAATTTCCATTCGTCCTTGGACGTGTCGGACGGACCAGCCGGATTCCGGTGGCGCAAAAAAAAACGAAAAGAACTGTCGACTGACCGGACCGGGGCCTGTAAATGGTTTTCTGCCAATTGAGGTGGAAAATTTCCCATTTAAACAGCTCAACACTAACAGCCGCCCGTCTGTGTGTAGAACTCAACAAAAACTCCCACGACCAGGAGCGCTCGCTCGGTGAGGGGGTGAAAAAATCAATACGAGATTATGGCATTTTCCCGGCACCGGGAGCACCGAGAGTTTTTCCACCAGATTTCCCACGGAGGCAAAGTTTTCCTTCACGAAGCGGAAGAAACAGAACCTCGAGAGTGGTAATTTCATGCAAAAACGATGCGGCCTTCACTCCGACGGGCCGACGGCATTACAATTGTTGTGCCAAGGATGGATTTCCATCGTATCGGGTACTTGGGCAGGGGGGTATAAGTTTCAGCCCGCATCGTCCCAAAACATGGCGGGCCAATCTTCGGTCCTCGATGCACGGCAGAGAAGTATTGGCACATAAAATGCACGACCAAAGGTGGAAATGCTCGACAAGGACGAAAGGACTCTCCTTTTTTTGCGTTTCTTGTGCCTCCTACTGCCGCTGACAGACGACGTGTCCTGGGCGATAGTTTGTCCGAGATAGCGGCCATGGAGAATGTTTCGCATAAATTATTTGGAACTCCCCAACTCGGTGTTGTGCCGTTGGCAGGCGAAACACACAGTCCCGGTGTGTGTATGTGTCTTCGATGCAGACTCCTTTCGGATGCAAGCAGCACCGGGCCACCAGTACACGGGTCAAACTTTGCTATCCGCGCGTTTGTGCACAACACGGCACCAGGCGTACATGTCTTCTCCGAACTCCGAACTACTCGACAGGCATAATCGAAAGCGAGTGGAGTGCCGGGACGGGAAATGTACGGCTGCTGGTAGGTGCACCGACCATACCCCGATTAGCATCGCTTGCGTGTGTTCCCGTAAGCATTCGAAAGCGGACCCGTCGATCGGCACCACCGGTTGGGGGGGTTGGGCCCTCTCGACAACAACTGTGCCGTTTATTGCCGAAAGTCACTTCCGAAAATGGAAACCCGGCCGGAGCGAGAGATCCGCCGTTGATCCCACCAGTTCCGGTGTCTTGTTGGGCCAAGACGAGTCGAGGCCTGGAAAAACTCCTACGTCAGCAGCAGCCCGTTACTGCAGACAAAGCGTAAAGCGGCCCCCTGGTGCATCATCATCGGCAATATGATTGGTGCATCGGTTTGTGTAGCTCTGTGCTGGCGGCACCATTCCCGTGATCGAAGCATTACTTCCGTCCCGAAGGCTGCAGTTGACTTTGAAACACTTGACAATGGGCGCCGGTGGCCAAGCTGGCACATGACTCCGGAACGCCACGATCGCCCAGTGACAACGCCCTGAGTCCTTGTCACTGGAGTATGCATAATTTAGCACGCAACCCACCGCAGTCGGGGCTGGACGGCGATGGGTCACCTGCAAGACGGAGAGATCAAAGCATCGCGCGTACAATTCAGTTTCCGCCGATCAGCAGATTATGGTGTGTCTACAGAGCCAGCATGCTTTTACATAGGGATGTTTATTGAAGGTGCCCTTAACTGGGTTATTCATTAAGTTTTGTGGTTCAAGAGCAGAGGCCGCTGCTACTAGCTTAAATTCATTATATTGGTACATTGGTTTCCATTCAATCTGTCTATTCGTTTTTTGTTTACAACCCCTTCAATATGAATTTTTATTTTTGGAATATTTAAGAAAAATGAATTAAAAAGGTTAAAAGTGTATAAGGACTTGTTTTCAATCAATAGGTTATTAGTTTTTGAATGAAACTTTCTCAGCAACATTTAGAGCAATTTCGAAAGGATAAAGATGATTTTGTGCGTCAACTCATGACTATGGATGAGTCTTGGGTCTATCACTTTGATTCTCACTTCAGAGATGGAATTCATAAAATGGAGTCTCCTTGGAACAAGTGTGTTGCTGTTCAGGGAGACCATACTGAATAATTAAGCGTATTTCAAACCATGAAATTGTGCTTGTCTGTTGGCGGTGGCATTTTTGTCACCTTCCAATTGGCAGCATAACTCCAAGAAACGTGCGAACAATGTATGAACGAAAGCTCCTAAACATTCCACGAATTGTTGAACTCAATTGTTTCGCGTTATCATTTACTTTTGCTTACTGACGCTAGCCTTGCGCCATTTTCGTAAGTTAATTTTCTTCCGTACGCCTCGTTAACTTCCCTCTGCCTCCCCGGTGAGACCAACGGCCGGGCGTAGTTTAAATATCTTCCTCATGCGGCGCAGAAAAGTGCCTTCATTAAAAATAAATAAAGCGTGTTAGCGCAAGGACCTGCCGTGGCGGCATAACGGCAAACAGCAGCCACCGGGTCATACCGGCGCGGGTAAGTAAGTAACGATAAACTCCCATTACAAATCCGATTCCGGCTTCCACGGTGACCGGCACCGCCCCGGGTAGCGTGGGGAAACGCCACGTCGTCGGCTGCTACTGCTTTGCAAATGTGTAGCACTCGGTGCCTCGGGACCACACCAAACATCGGGAGTGGCCGAATGAGCCACAAACATATTTCCTCCCGAGCAAACCTCTGCTCTACTGGCTGCTACCTTCTGCGATGTCTGATGGGCTCGCCGCCTTCAGGGGGCCGGCACATCACAAATGAGTCCTGTCCTGACCGTACACAAGGGCGGCCCCTGGCACGTTCCGGGGAAAGGTAAACTTTTTCGCAAAACTGCAACAGCGGCACAGGGCCCATGAAAGTGTTTGTAAAGTTGCGCCACTCACCCACCCGGCAGCCAATTGGGGGTGGTTGGGACGCATCGGACACGTGAACATCACGCCAGTCAGCAGGGGGACTCCACCCGGTCACGTCACGTCACCGGCCGGAAGGCAGGCGCAGAATGGTGCGCCCAGATGGTGTACATGTAATATTTAATGTACACCACATTAAAATTTGCTCATCCGCACGCGAGAGTGAGTAGCTCGGCTCGGCTCAGCTTAGTCCACGACAGGCTACGGAATTCAAGACCGTCGCTCTGGTCGGTGTGAAAAGCACAGGAGAAAACGAACTATTGACAGGTGCCACGGGCCATAAGCAGCTCCCGTTGGATAGATTTTACATCAACTTCGCCCGACACAAATTAAGGTCTGGCTCCTCTCGTCCTGGGCGATGATTGCACGAGAAACCTCGGCTCTGGTAGCTCGTTAGTAAGTCCGCACCCGGCCTGGAGCAGAGCACCAGGTGTGTGGCACGTAGCCCACGTCGAAGAGTGAGCCATTGTACAGCCGCCGGACGTGAGCACGAAAAAACAAATGTTATTAAAAACCCATGTTAATACAAGACTGCTGGGCTCTCGAACCCCGGTACGTGAAATCTGTGAGCCCCAGCGACGCCATTACTACGTTCCATTGAAGGAGAACCCATTTACAATCAGGTACTCTCGCCTCCGGGGGATGTACCTGTAAAATGGGAGGCACGTGCTTTTCATAAAACGGATGCATCCGCTTCCGACTTTGGTCCATTCCTTGACTTTTGGATTGAGCTGCCTCAACGAGTCGCATTTATTACTGAATTCCCAGTGGTTTATAATTATCTGTTCTGTTGTATATGTTTTAAATTCTAAATTTTTCCTGTCGTGCAAAAACACACCGAAACTTTAGTTGAATGCTTGAAAATAAATAGATATGTTTGGATTCTCAGTTTGGAACCATTTTATAAAACACAAACTATATACAGAGACCTTCCATATTTGACTGCCTTAGTAATCAGGCCCTTAAAACTTGCTAAAAATGCTCCCGAAATAAACCATAATGATGGATTAAATGTCAATAAATTGTTTAGTGTAGTTACGTCCTGGTAATATCTATTTGGTCCTAGAACAAGCCTTCGAAAAAGATTTGAAACAGCTTTACGCAGATAAACGGCAAATGTGAGTCTCCTATGACATTATTAAATTGTCCATCAAATATGAAAAGGTTTAATATAATGAAGTGGAAGCTTGATAGAAATGAGTTAAATTCTAATTTCCTATTCAACTTAGTGCATCGTATGTCTGTATCTTGTTTGCTTAGATCGGCCCTCATTCGAAATGTTTCAATTACCTGACGGACGAATCTAAGCATGGGTTGCTTTGTCTGTCAAAACTTCACAGAGGATTCGAGTTCAATCAATGAACGTTTCATAACTTGTTTTGCAATAACAATTGGAATCACTCTTTATATGTCCAAAAACGACCACTGACAACCAGTAAGTAGCGTCATGCAGGTAGGAATTGCCGATGACTACGAGTTGCCGTTTAGCTAGCTAGAAACCCCTGGATCATGGCATTCCAACAACGTGAGCTGCGTAGATTTGGGTATTTGGATTCTAGCACCAATTGCAACAGCTCAAATCTGGCTCATTCTATAAAGTTTTCAACAATTTTAATTTGACAAATCCCACGAAGCTCTCATGCAGAGTTCTGATCTTTGGACGGCTTTCCATCCTGCTCGGGCTTTCCTAGCTTAATCCCTCCCAAGCGAGCCTTGTCGTGCTAAGAATGTCGACGTCTTTATCATCCTTACCTTCACCGGGGTAGCTCCGGCACTACTCCCGGCCGAGCCATGTAGGACTTTGAGAGGTGGTGGAAGTTGAAGTTGAGCTAAGAAAATGGGTTTATGACATACTGGCAAACAAACGATGTGTGCAATTATTGTTAAAATAACAATGCATGTGCGATGGTGTGCGCTCCGTGCGGCGGGTCTCGGGTGCAGGGAAAAAGTTGCAGATACGGATCCAGGATGCGACTGCTTCCGGTGGGCGGGAAGGGAGTGCACTACAACCGCCAACAGCTGCTTGCTATCCGCACCGACGACGGCCAAAAGGATACGTTATTAAATTCCCAACCCAGGCCTGAAGGGTCTGTGCGGCATTTCCCCTCGCACAAACGCTCGCAAGAGGCTGCCGCTTTCGAACTGAAATCGAGCCGAGAAGTTCCGGAAACCGAACGACGGCCGAGCCGATGCCGAGCGTAATTTGGCCGACAGCAGAAAGATGGCTTGCAAAGTTGCCGGCAACGTCTTTCGTGGGCGCGCGTCACTGTGAGCGCAACAATGCTAAACTTGCGATATTTATACTGCCGGAGCCAGATACATCCTTTCTTCGCTTGCGCCTCCGTTGAACGCCCCACCAGGCAGGGGCGATAAGTGAAAGGATTACAAACCCCTTCGTCGCTCTGCGTGGAGCACCAGCTGTGTGGCCGGGGAGCACTCGGAAACTCGAATGCAGGAAGGGCCTGTCTTCGGCTGACTTGACGCAGTGGCAAGTGTGTGCAGCGGGGCATCCTCAAGGGTGCACACCGCTGCTGGCGGTGCAAAATGCAGTGCTCAAGTGCATGTGCACATGTGGCCCCAAGGACTGCGCCTGCATCTCGCGCGGAGCATTGTCTGGCTTCCGGCAGGGATGCCGCATTTCGCGGGCGAAATCAAATGAATTGAAAAGAAGTAACCAGAAGCGCGCGCGAAGGACCAAGAGCACCGAAGAAGGACTCTTACGGCAGAGTCCTTCTTCGAGGGGAAGATTGTAGAATGTATGTTCGCTTTGGGGCCCACAATAATCGCGTCCTTGGTTTCTGGTGTGGCCAGGAGTTGCCGGTGCCATTCTCCTTACGAGCCTTAAGCTCTGCTCCCCAACGGAACGTCTTCACCGATCAAGGGGTTCTCTATTGCTCTCTGGAAGGGCGTTTTGGTGCAGCGTTAACGCCATCGCGGATTGACGCAAAAGATAATATTAGTTTGGCTTCGCAGTGCCAATGGCATCCCCCCGTCGGTCGGTAAAGTTTTATGTTTTCCTCCGACGGGGGGGGTGCCATTCCGGGCTTGATGTAACGGCGAAAGACGGGATCTATTTGGACACACAAACGGCACCCAGCGGGGGACCGGTCCGGCGATCCCCGGGGTACGCCCGTGCACGGAGCAATAGCGCAGCTTTTCCGTCGGGCGACCTAATGTGAACGATTCTTGTAATCAGTTGGCGGTACCTTGCGCCCCCCCAGGGGCCCAGTTTAAGATAGTTTCGGCTTTTGTCAACTCACATAAAATTCGTTCGCCCCAAAACGTTCGCCCGAAATGAATCGAAACGGCCAACCTTAAAACCTCTGCATCATCCATCGGTGTTGGGTCACCCCGAAATAGCTATCATCAACCCATAGTCAATTCCTTCGGGAAGAACATATTCATTTGTTCCATGAGCTTAATCGCGATTTGAGTCCAGATTTTAAAGTTCACTCAGATGTCGAAAGTTGCGTCATAAACCATCCACTGATTATCTTGTGCCTTATGCATTCGCTATGCAATGAAAAGGTCTACGACTTTGGGGAAGCGTCCTTTTTATGGTTCAAAATACACTGATAGAATTTTGCAGCTGTCGAGATAGCTACGGTCGAGGTTTGTGGTGAGTTCCATACAAATGTTACGATTCGCATGCCACCGACTCCCCGAGGCATGTTTGATCGGTAGTGTAATTAACATAAATGACGCCAAACAAGCGCTAGTTGGGAAAGTTTTGCTGTCGAAGGTCTTCTACCGGCGAAAAGGAGCTTGTCATCGTTTGGCTAGCGCATTGTACTACGGTGGCCAAAAAATAACGGTAACCACGATTGTCTTCGATTATCGTGGTTTATGTTGGTGCATTATGAATTCCTTCCATTCGGCCAGCAATCAGAGATTCTTGGTTCAACTTCTTCGGAATGCGGTCAGTTCGTGATCGTTTTACCACAAACTCGACACGCCAGAACTTCTGGATGTTCGCCAGAACTTAAGAGACCTGGCGCCGTGGACACCAGTCAATAATTGAGATCGGAGTCCGCAAGAAGAATGGCTTGAAGCACAAAAGTCTCCGACATTGGACCAAATGCGGATATAGGTCCATAGAGTAGGGAAGATGAGGACAAGTGAAGATTTCAAAACATTAAGCCAATTCCCGACATTTTCTGACCACACGAGCACTGCACGTTTTGGCGTGGCGCGATAGAAGAAGGTTATGTTTGACCATCTTCATTACCGGTGCCAAAATCGTCGTCGGGCATCACAACTGGTGAGCTGATCCTGATTCTCAACCACTTGGCCGCCAGTGGTGGAGAATCACATCTTGACAACGGAAAACTTTCGTCCACCGTCGCCAGATTCGGTCTTCCCCCTTGGTCGGAGACACCGGTGGTGCGAGGATCATTATCATAGAAACGGGGCGCGACTGCTTGGGGTTAACCATTTGTACTCATCCAATCAACGAACACGGGCGAACTCGGCCCTCCGCTCCGTCTCTGCACGGCCCGGGCCCAGCTCTTATTTTCTTCATTTTCCATATCAAATTAAATCTGCCCTACAACTAACATCTCCATTACCGTTGTTCCCAGGTTCTCTGCTTCTCCAGACAAGGAAATCTCGCCGAAGCAATGCACTTGCACCGTCCGGGGACCGGGGACCGGAGCACACCGGAATAAGTTGGACTTGCTGGGGTTCTTTTCCCGGTGCGGGCGATGAAAGGGAGAAACATGTTGGTCGTCCCCACGGAACGGTGCCGGCAAACGGAGCATCAGCGCCAACGACAGCAGCAGCAGCAGCCGCATCAACCTCTCAACCATCATAACCATCGCCACTGGCAGTGTGTGTAGGGAGTCCGACACCGACGACCGAGCTCCTGCTCTGGGGGGCTCCGAAGTAGAAACTACGTCCCATTTCGACGAACAGTCAATAGTACAGGCGCTCTCAGAGAGAGACGGGACGACGACACCGACAGGACAGGAGCCAAATAGAAGGTAAACACAATTTCGATGATAATCATCATCCGACTTTAATCGGACATAATCGCAAGCAATTTCAGCATTCGCTAAGTTTTCGCTTTCTTTCCTTTTTTCCTCGCTTCCGGTGGCTGGCGTCGCATCGCGGACTCGACTCGAGAAGGCTGACGGCGATAGACGAGGGGCCGAAATAGGAAGAAAGTGTTGAAGAAACCACGCAAAATGTGCTGTGAAAAGGCGTGCAACACGAGGCGGACGATAGCGAGGCGGAACCGAGGCCGTGGTGGCCTAGCGGTGGCACTGGCCCTGGCGGCAGTCGTAATGGCGTTGCTGCTACAGGCGAGCGGCGCACACGGCAACGAGGAGCCGGACTTTACGAAGCACTGCAGCAACTGCAAGTGCAGCTGGAAGAGCGGCCGAAAGAGTGCGGACTGCACGAACCAGCGGCTGCCGGGGGTGCCGCGTGATCTGAGCAACGAACTGCAGATCCTGGATCTGTCGCACAACGAGATTGGCGAGCTGCCGGGGCAGACGTTCGTCGGGGCGCACCAGATGAACCTGCAGAAGCTGTATCTGCACAACAACGGGCTGAAGCGCGTGGACCGGGATGCGTTCCGCAACCTCACGATCCTGATCGAGCTCGATCTGGCGAACAACAATCTGACCGCGCTGCAACCCGGCACGTTCGACGAGCTGACGAAGATCCGGGTGATCCTGCTGAACAACAACCAGCTCGAGCGGATCGAACCGAACCTGTTCCGGTCGCTCGCCTTCCTGACGAAGGTGAACCTGCGCAGCAACCGGTTGGTGCGGATCGCGCTCGCCAGCTTCGTGGCCGTGCCGAACCTGTCGCAGATCGAGCTGGACCACAACGCGCTCCAGTCGCTGCGGAAGGACTCGTTCGCTGGGCTCGACCGGCTCACGAGCCTGTCGCTGACGAACAACCCGTGGAACTGTAGTTGCGGGTTGCGCAGCTTCAGTGAGTTCGTCCTGGCGCGCAACCTGTACACATCGCCGACGGCGTGCAGTGAACCGCGGTCGCTGGCCGGCAAGCAGTGGAACGAGATCGAACTGGACGACTTTGCGTGCCCGCCCAGTATCACCGAGAATCGGTTGCACTTCCCGGGGATGGGCGAGAACGCGACGTTCCTGTGCAAGGTAACGGGGCTGCCACTGCCGAAGATCGACTGGTTGTTCCAGAAGCGATCGCTTTCGCTACACGACAAGCGCCTGCTGGTGACGGAGGCGGTCCGGACGAGTGATCGTGATCAGCAGAGCCTGCTGCTGGTGTCGGAGCTGACGATCGTCGGGGTGCGGCCAGCCGACCGTGGCACGTACGTGTGCAAGGCGACAAACCGGGGAGGAATCGACGAGAGCGAGCTGTTCTTCGACCTGAAAGCGGACCCGCACCCGATCACGTCCGCCACCCGCTCGAAGGACATCCTGTGGATCGTGCTGATCATCGTGCTGATCGCGCTGCTCCTGGTGATCGTGGTGTCGGGTGTGGTATGGTGCTGGTGCCGGAAGGTGCGTCGCTTCAAGAAGAACGCCACCACTACGATGAGCGAAAACGGGCTGCTGGGCGGGAAGGCGATGCTGGGCGATAAGTCGCAGAACGACTCCATCCTCGACGGTGGATCGGTGATCGTCGAACTGCAGAAGAGCCTGCTGACCGAGGTGAACCCGGTCGAGAAGCCGCCCCGTCGGGCGGACATCGAGCCGGCTGACAGCAAGGCAGAGTACGACGAGAAGCGTGAGGTCAAGCGGACACTGCTCGAGGAGACCGGTTTTGGTGAGTACGACTCTCGCTGGTGGTGGTGGTGGTGCTCCCGAGCCCTCGTCGCTCGTCTCATATCGGATATTCTTTCTCCCCCCTCTTTTCCTTCTTCGCTAACCGTCTTGGCCGTCGTTCTCTTCTAGTCGCCCAGGATGAGGAAACGGCCTCGGTGGCACTGTCGGACACGACGCCCCGCTCGCGCACCACGTTCGTCGATGACGGCTGCGGCACTAACCTGCCACCGGACCTGCTGGCCTTCCCGCCGGCGCGCTTCCCCCCGTCGCCCTCGATCCAGAGCTCGCTGTCCAACATCCACGACGGGCGCATCTACGGTAGGTCGCCACTGGCGAGCCCCATCTACGGCCCCGGGGCGGGCACGAGCCTCGGAGGCGGTGGCGGTGGCGGTGGCGTCGGCGGAGGCCAGCAGGTGCCGGTCGGGTTCCGCACGCTGCAGCACCCGAAGACGGGGCGCACGATCGCGATCGCGACGCAGCGCGCGAACTCGCCGTTCACGCCGGCCCCGCTCATCTACCCGCAGGTCGCCATCAAGCAGGGCTACGTGACAATCCCGCGCAAACCGCGCACCCCCAGCTGGACGCCGTCGATGAGCTCGGCCGTCACGGCGGAACTACTGCCGGGGCCCGGCCCCAGCAACGCCGCCAGCCCCACCTCACCGAGCGAACTCGAACCCGTGTACGACAATCTGGGCCTGCGGACGACGGCCTCCGGTAACTCGACGCTCAAGCTGAACAAGGCGCACCGCGTCGCATCACCGTCAGCTGCCGGCGGAGGCCGGGTGGCCTCCCACGTCGCCCTCACGTCAACCCCGCTGCAGGCCCGGTACAGCATGAAGGATCGGCCGCTGCCGGCCACCCCCGGTGGCCAGACGGCACCGGCGGCCGGCAACTACGAGGCGATTCCCGAGGCGAAACTGGCGGCCGCGTTCGGTGGGACGGTCGTCGCCGACCTGGACGCCTCGTCACTGTACGGTCGGGCGGCTCCTGGCACGACGACAACCACCCGCTCCAAGATTCCCCCGCGGCCACCACCGAAACCGAAAAAGAAACCAATGGTCGGGGAGGCGGTCGGGGACGCGAGTGGGTCACCGGCGGGCGGTGAATCCGGGACGGCAGCGGGAACGTTACCGCTGCCATCGACCACCGGCAACAACACCAGCACCAGTCCACTGTTCGCCGACGGCGGTGACGATGATGGTACGGAAGTCTGAGAAGAGGCTGGCTTCCGGGCTGCCTGAAAGGTGTAGTGCTCCTTCGGCGCCGGGGACCCCATCGAGAGCCCATCGAGCGTTTCTTCTTCGTTCACTCGATTTCCTGTTTACGTTTTTTTTTTTCTAACGCCGGGACCAACCCCAGTCGTGGCCGGCGCTCTCCAACGGAAGGCGCTCTCCACTCCACAGCGGCGTACGCGCGGGACTCCTGGACCCAGGACCTCTGGGCCCTCCTAGGTGCCCGCGTATGGATTGGTGGACGAGAGATGTGTGTGAGTATGTGACCGTACATACCAATCTATATATACATATAGTTATATAGTTATATATAGTTTGATGCTAACATTATTACACTTCGAGCGGAAGTGGCCACCGTACGTGCGCGCGGTGGACGGCATGTGTTAAATTTTCACGAACTTTAACGAACACAGACGGCAACAAAACAACCCCTAGGTCGTAAGTCAATACTAGGCATAAGAGAGAGAGAGAGTGAGTGAGTGCGAGATAGTAAGGATGGAATGTAAAATCAAAACCGCAAAATGGAGCGAACCATTGCAAAACACGATCTTGATCTTAAATTTGAATCAAGTTACAAGATGGGAGAGTGAGCGAGAGAGCTAAACACAAATTCAAAGGCAACGATAAGAATAGCGACGTTTTTTCCTTTTTTTTATAGCAAACGAATAAGAAAACTGAAACGGAAATAGCTTTAGCGAGTAAACTACACCCCGTAGGGTAATACAATGATTGAGTTAAGTGCTGGTTATTAGGAAATAATGAAAGACCCCCCGAACTACGTGCGGGACTGAGAGCGAGACAGAGAGAGAGAGAGAGTGAGAGATGGGAACACAAACACGATTTTCTTATTGCGATGCGTTGAGGATTGACTATTTCTTTAAAAGTTTTTTTTATATATTACATTATCGCTCCTAGTGTAAAGATATTAATTTTAAAGCAGTAAATAGTTTAATGGCGGGCGCGACAGAGAGACCAACGACAAAAGTACGGTACGTGTAGTAAGGCCCCCGGTTGCTAGATGGTTAAGTTTGATGAAGTATTGCGCAGGATAGACGTGGTTAGATTTCCTCGAACGAGAAGTCGAACAGCTTGGGCGATAGTTGGCCACGACAACGCGAGTCGAGTCGGTACGTGGAATGGATTTAAACGGAACAGAGAGAGTGAGTGAGAGTAGATGATTTCCTTCGCAGAGAAGGCTTCCCAACGGTCGCCGTATTTTTAGAAAACGATCCCGAACGACTTCTTCGTGTTTGCGCAAAAACAAACGACAATGATAAAAACCTAATATTTGAAATTTAAACGGATTAGTTTCCCATCGTCCATCGTCACCGCTATTTTGTTGCATCCCCCCATAATTGAAATGAACGCGGTGGCCACGGCGGGCGACAGACGACGCGCCCGCTCCGAATGGGTCACGTGTCGGAGGATAATTATTATAAATGACCCCCGACGACCGTTGCACCGGACAAACGGTCGCAAGCAAACCCGGCCGCCGGATGCGCTCGTTTTGAGCGCCCTTTTTGGGTGCTCCAACCAGAACAGGGAGAGTAATGAAACGTCGACGAAACGATTCAATTTTCGGCGAATCCTAGTGTGCTTTGCTATTTATTTTCCAAGCCACCGTCGTCGTCGTCTCCGTAGGGACTGGCTGCAATGCTTCTGATGTTCTGCTCACTGCTGTGTCCCGCTAGGAGACCCACGCTGTTGCTGGTTGCCACTTGGTTTGGCTGTTGCTTTTAATTATGTGATTACTGTCCGGGCGCACATCCGGTGCGGGTTGCATTTTTTCTGCCGTCGTCGTGTGTGCTTAGAATTCGGTCCACCAGTTGGATGATGTTTTGAATAAATCTTTCATTTTTCGCCAACTTTGATGGCGCTTGGCGGTTCTGAGGAAGTGCCAAATCTCTCTCCCATGATCCATTCCATTAACCTTCCTATCTAGGACTCCGTCGTCGTTCGCCGTGCCGTGCTGTTTCGTTTCATCTCGATGCGAAATCACACTAAATAACAGTGCCAATTGACTGAGAGAGCGAACAGAGGGAGTCCCACACAAAAAAGGAAGAGTATATTAAAATTGCTCCCGAAATGGAGCTGAACCCTTCTCTTCGTTGATGAAGAGAATAATTGAAGTGCGAAACGGAGGAATGTGAAACGAAAAGAGTGGCACTAAAGAGTGAGGTCTCAGGTCTAATTAGAGTTTGGCCACGCCACGCACGAACCCGCAACAAGTACGGATCTAGGCCGACACTCGGTGATAAAATGTTGTAACACGCAGTGCTCGGTGCGTGACACTAGAACTAGGCTCCACCTTGCCGCAATTAGTCGCCGTCGTCATCCTCAATGTCAGCTATTCTAGGTCGGAGTTGGGCCGACGGAGTTGTGCCGTGCGATGGGAAGCGAATGCTAAAACTCGAATAACACTGGTGACGCAATGGTGACTGCCGGAGGCCGCTGGTCTGACGTGCCTTTGATCGACGGATTCCCTGAAGACGTTCAGTAGCAACGGACCAAGTGGAAGGCTACTCGCGTACCCTGCAAAACGAGACATAATTCGAATAATTACATTTTAGTTGTCCCTGTCGTCGAATATTGTGCTGCCTTTGTGGTGCGGTTCTCGTGTTTTGAAATCGCGTAACTTTCAACGGACGCAATGAGCGGGGCCTGAGATTAAATCAAATCCATTATTTATGACCACACCGCGGTGTAATCGGCGCGCTAGTTTCCTAATTTGTAGATATTTTTTCCCGTTCTCATGAAGTAGTGTTCTATTTAAACGGCCCAAACCCCAAACAAGGTAACGCGCGCCACGTAGGTGCGCCGATAGCTTACAGCTTACGCTGGTTAGTTTAGTATCATTGTCCCATCCCATTTCCTAAGTTTATCATCTTCATTGTGCATGTTAAACGAATTAAGTTCTGCAACTGAGCACCGAATCGTGCCGAATGTCATCTGTAAGCTAGCGCAAAAAAACAAAAAAATCTCTCCCCGCGACAACCGGCTAAAAGTTTCATCAATAAATTCATACAGCAGACAATAATTTAATACAACTTTTGTTTGTATCTATTTTTTGTGAGTTATTTATCCCATTTGGTTTTTGTTTCGCTTCTCATCGACCCAGGGAAAGGCCGTTAAGTTTTAATTTCATTACTCCATTTCCCAGCCTGTTCGCCGCGTGTGTCTGCTACCGGGAATGTTGTGCCAAAGTGGTCACCCCTTTTTTTGTTGCCATCGCCGTCGTACAATGCCTGTGTGGCGTGGTGTCCTACTTTTAGCGAATTGTTTCATCGGCAGCCATAATTCATCGCTACCCACCTATCGCCCTTTTATCGCTTTAATCCAATTTGGCTCTTATGTTGCAAAATATTTCACTGTCGTCCCCGATGATCCGCCCGCCGATTGCAGTGTGTTCGATGATTGAAAATATGGAATATCGGTGGATAAAAGTATTAAAAATCGGCCAGCCCGAGCGCCATTTTGTGCAATTCCAGCGTGTCCAGGACGTGCGCGAATGTGGAACCTTTTTTCGGTGACCAATATTGGGACGATCAATGAAACAGTTTTTTTTGGTTCGCTAAATTTATCCGTTTTCAAGTGTACAATCCCCGGGCTCAGTAGTGTTAAATTGAATGTAAAATGCTACGTTGCATTAATGTGAACGTACGGAGTGAAAGCCATCCGCGCTTCGGGATGAACTATACGCAGGTGCGTTATCCGTTTACTCGTTGGTGTAGGATCTTTCACCTTTTTGCGAATGCCTCCGTTTCATTTGCCTTAATGTTTTCGGTATTCCGTGTACGAGGCTCAATTTGCCAATCCCCTAATTTCCAGAACCTAACCTTTTTTTGCGCACTAACGAAATCTTCTTCCATTCAACATAGTCGCCTATTTTAGCATAAGATTCCGCCCTTACGGACGAAACCTCGTTTCATTTACTAATGAAAGGAAGTGCACTGGAAGTGCAGCATGCAATTGGTCGTTAGCGTGTAACCATTAAACAGGTTCTAGGCGGCTTCACGGCTCCTTCGTAGACGACGAGCGAAAAAATCTCGTCCCGAAAGAAAGAGATTGCCGAGGATGTGGACGCTGGTGTTGGGTCTCTCAAAAGGTTCGCACCGTTCCAGTCGCGACAACACGTTTCTAGCAGACCAAATTTTAAACACGGTTTGGTTCTCCCGCACGAACGTGTAATTATAACCAACTATGGCCAGGTACTGCTCTTTGTCGTTGACGTGAATCCTGTTTCATGCCTAGGGCAACCATTCATTTCAACAAACCCAAATTGGGCCAAAGTCGGCCGTGGGCCAAAACCAGGAGTTGAGACAATTGTTTCATCATGTCACGCTCGGAACCAAACATTGCTCCGGTCCTTGATCGGACCGGATAGCCGGTAGATTATTGGCGAAAACATCATTAACAAGAGGGTACATCCTTCTTGCAAAAGTGACAGACATCGGCCACGGTCTTCCGGGGGATCATCAGTTGGCGCTGCCTTTACAAAACGGATTTTTGACAGGAAACTCCAAGCTTTGATCAACGAACCTACCGACCCACCCAATATATCACATTTTTCAATTACTTCATATCCACGAAACGGAACAACTGGCCCGGTCCCGCGATGTGTGTGCGCGTGTGTGTGGTTGTTGAGTGTAAAGTGGATACACTTTCGAAACACTTATTGCCCCGCTCCAACCCTGGCGAACCGCGTGCCGGGCCCCCGGAATTTTCTCTTTGATCCTTTGCCACGGCAGACAGCACTAGCCGGCCGGCCGGCGGGCTTTCGAGCTGGCTAAGGTGCGACGGTGAATGTGGTCGTTTGCGGGTAGTTGCGAAGCCAGCAACCAGAAGCCGGCAGTTACTGACACGGTGCCGACCGACGGACCGAAGCGCCTCGAGAGCCTCGAACGTACAGTGGTCAAGGATCTCTCGTTTCGCCGTTTTGGACGGTGGCAAGATGTTCGCCCGTTACATGCTTTTCTGCTCATTTTTTGCCCTTTCTCGCGTTAATTTTCATCCCGACCTCGACGAGCGGCCACCGTGCGAGGGTTTTATGCTAACGCATTCGATGTGGCCACACTAGCGCTCGCTCACTGGTTGGTGTGCCTTTTTTGCGGCTGGCTCTCCGGTTCACGAGCGCTGATGTTGAATCCATTTATATTAATGACTTTACAGCGGCCGGAACGCAGACGAAGGCGACGGGACCTCACACCTGCGCCCTCTCTGGCGCTGGCGGTGGCTCGATTAGTTCGGGCGGAAAAGGTTCGCGGGCCAGTAACTGAGCAATTTGCAGCTTTTGGCACGCGCGCCGGAAGCAAGAAATTTAATCGATTATCCTACGGGTTGCAAGTGTGAGTCGTGATGGCCAAAAACCCCAAGTCCAGTCTACCAAAGTATCCCGGGGCCCCCGAAGGTGTGCAGAATAATTCATGCTACGAAGGGAAGTTCGTCCTTTCTCTCGCGCTCTCTGTCTCGAATTTTAGGAAGGAAATTTCCACTTTCTGATTGGTCCGTTCCAGAGTTCCAGTACTGGATGGACTTGCCCGGCCCGGTCTGCATACGTTGCCGGTGAGAGGCTCGGCTTAATAATGGCATCTGGCAGCATAAATCACCTGCAACACGGCATCCTCGGCACGGTAATTAGGCCGGAAAAGTTTTGGCTCGGTGACACCACATGCATCGGTGTGTCACCGAGTGAATGTCCTGTCGAACGGTTTTGAATAAGCGTCTAAAGACTTCAGCCGCCCGTTGCTCAGGTGCTGGACCTACTACTGGATCGCTTGTGGCCTCTCCTCGATGCTCAACGACCATCGACAGGAAGCTAATGACTACTGCTTGTACTATCGAATCCACAACACCTTGAACGCTGAAGACTATCAAGCGGCACTGTTTTTTTTCCTCTCGCGGTGGATCCCTTTCAAATCGATTCCCGGAATGGGCCACGGAGCTGCAAAAAAAAATAAACACCCCACCGCCATATTGACCAGAATCGCTGTTACCATTTCCCTAACGCCCTCGCGTTCCAATGGGCCCCGAACTCGCCGACTCCAGTCTCTAAATCGCCCGCCCTATATTCGTGACCCGGACGATGCCACGGGGCACGTGCGGCTGGCAACGCTGCTCACTCAGGACCCACTCGAGGTGGTGCCGGTGGTGGGTTTTGCGTTTTAAACTTCCCCAAATTCCCAGAATAACCACTTTAGCACGGGGGCGAAGTAGAATATTTAGCGCTAATGCCTCGGGCGACGATAATACTAAGCGGAGAGCCATCGCCATAAGGAAGTTGGTGTGTGGGTTTTTTCGCCTTTCGCCAGAGCCCGGCCCTATAATCGAACCGGAATGTCCACGTGCCGACGGCACGCCGGGCGCCGGAAGACAGCTTGCGTTCCACCGAAAGCCCTCACCAGACCCATTAAGGTTAAGTCGCAACTCTTGTTCATTACGAGCGCCCACCAGCGATGGCCATTGGCCCTTCGGTTTTACATCCACCCAACGCTACGTTCGGTCGCGGAACACCAACTCGCACCGCTCGGGTGGACTCCAGTGGCCGATTGGCAGGAAATTTGATACTTATCGCTGGGAAGCTGGTTAGTTGTCGCGTTTTTTTTTTCGCTCGTTGTTGTTGTTGCGGATCCGCGGCAGCGAACACTTCCGGGCCACGCGAACGAGACGATCGGCTCGGCCGTCCTTACACAACCGAGATTGGATTAGATGAGCTTTCGCGTACGGTCGGTCGGACGAGATTCGGCCAATTGCACCGTGATCCGTGAACAATCGGCGATGGCCATTGAAGATTGAACCCATTGCCGGCACATAATTGAAGTGTTTCTTGCTCTTCATTTCGCTACGGCTGTTAGGCTAATACCAGGGGCGGGCGTCATTTTTTCGACCCATTTCGGTTAATTTAAAATTCGAATGTTGGTACGCAGTGCTACAAATGTGCTCTAGTTTCGCTTGTTCCGTGGCGGTGGATTTTTATAAGGTCGTTTGACGCTGTGATAAGATTCCGAAAAGATTAACTGTATTTTACCTTCCCAGTTAGAGCGATCCTGGCAGTCGGAAGCATTGTGGGGAAAGTGTCGATAAAAACACCCGTTTCGTTATTAAGCCCGAGCAGGTCCCAATTATTCTCGCCATAATGAGTTTGTGGTTAATAACAGATAATCTGGGCTAAAAGGCCCTTCGCTAAATGAAACTGTTACTCGAAAGGGTTGCAACTGTTGGTACTCTTATCGTGGCGAATCTGTAAGAGATGCTGCTCCGGACAACTAAGGCGCTCTAAGGCTACTGAATCCTATCTTCAGCGCTTAATCTGTATCGGATAAACCCATTCAAAAGAAGCACCTTTCCAGGGTGCGCAGAGTAAACACATTTGACAAATGCCGATGGGCCACCGTCGGAACCGCCGCCTGCTCTCTCTCTCTCTCTATCTTTCGTCTGCCGTAATCTGTTACGAAGGACCCACCCTGAAAGCTGATCAAACATGTACCGGGCCTAACCTGGTGCCGCGGAAGAGCTTTGGCGATCATCGTAACGTGTGACACACGAGCACCGACTCCTGTGGCGCCCGAAACCGACGTCAACCGTCCGACGGTCCCCAGTGTGTATTTCGGGTTACCTTGATCCTGCGCCTTGGTGGTGCACGGAGGAACGCAAACAAACCCGGCACCATCATCGTCAGCATGATAATCATCAGCGCACCACACGAGCCACGGATATCCCGTCGCTGGACCGCTGGACCAAAACTAGCAAAATACTTTCCGCTTCCCGGTGCCGGAACCGTCCCAATAAATTTCCGTCTCTGGACACGGCCATCGCGCGGCCCGCCGTCGTATGGTGTTTGTTTACCTATCTGGGCCTTCCCGGCCACGAAGAGCGCGACGCCGGTTGAACCGGCAAACGGCAACTTCCGGGTCCGGGCGAAAGTTTGGCGCACCTCTTTCACCCCGGGACCAAGCCCTTCCCGGCCCTCAACACTCAAAGTTTTCGTGCGATACCTTGGCGAGATTCTTGGACCCGGGCCGGGCCGCTTGAGATGAAGCACATCCTTGGGCAAACATTACCCGCCAGCCCGCCGGCCCGCCCGGTCCGGATATGCAGCTGACAGAATTCCTGAGCGAAGGTGGCCAATCGCTGCCTGCAAGAGGTACCGAGACCATGTCGTACAGGTGGACATTCCCGGTCTCGAACGTGGGCTGTCCGGATGCGGAGGGGTTCAATTTGATCGCCCGGAAAATTTGCGCTCCTGATCCGCGTTTCCCAGTGCTGCTGAGTGGCACTATCTTGGCACGGGTCCTCCGGTCCTGTGCACCCCCAAAACTTTGTCGGTAAATTTTGGATACCCGTTCGGGTGCTGCTTTCAATTGGTAAACAATTTGCACTGTTTATGTACGCTCTTCTCCGCAACGGAGGCGTTCAATTTGAACGCTTCACAGATTGTTGTTCGAAAACTGGCCAATTCAAAGCATTCATGATGGCCAAAGACGACTTTTCGACATTTGCAGGGTTTTATACAATATTTGATGCTTTAATTTGAAACTTTTCCTGCGACAATTCCTTCGAATGCACTGCCGATTCTAAACTAAGCTCTAGTAGCCATAAGTTCCGATACTCCATTAATCTCCGGAATGTTTGCGTTGCTTCTACCTCCATCTTTACTTCGCCTGTCTTTTCTAATAAAACATTTTAATTACAATTATAAGGCATCGCTCGCTTTTTTTTGGAGAAAATACTTCACAAGTCACAGAAAAGCATTGGAAAGACACCGCACAGACACATGACTGCACACGCTACGGTCGAACCGTCTTGCGGATCGTTCCGTAATTGACCCTCGAGGCAGATGTGTTTCGAAAATCACGTACCGTGGGTTGGCAGGACGCTTCCTTCCCCAGGCTCACCACCGAAGCTCCGTCCGGTGTGGTGCTTCTCGCTGCACTCTACACTTCGTGTTCGTGTGCGCCGTTACTCGGTTCAGCTCCTTAGCAGGATCATGACCCGGCCCGAACCCGAAACCACTAAACCTCACTCTGCTTCCGGCGACCAACGGCACTGGCGGCGTTTGTTTCATGTTGATCTTTTTCCCTTGCCGGAATGCACTCGTTAAACTTTTACCATTAGTCCGGAAGCGCGGCTAGTGCCCAAAACTGGGAGTGCCGGAAAATGGTGGCTGCGTCCGGCGGATGCTACTACCGTCATCACCACACAGCCCGGAAAACAATGCTTGCCATCCCCCTGGTCCATATGCATCCATACATGAGTGTGTGCTGGGTGGTTCCTTTTATGTCCGTTCGGCACCGAGGAGACCGAGGCACCGAGCTGGAAACAATGGCTTCTTTTCCATGGGTCCATTTTTACAAACCCAACCAACGACAATTGTTTCCCATGCAATCCGAAACTCCGACACCCCGACGAGTGTTCCGACCCTGGGAGCCTTTTGTTTGCGAAGGGCTCTTTTTCATGCACGTGGCGGTGACCTTTCGGAAATATGAAACCATCGGCGGAGGGGTACTAAAAATATAGTACCGCGTAACACTACAGCGCCAAAACGGAAGCGATCGAAACACACGTCAGCTAATGAACCTAGTTTCGCTCAACGTGACGTCCGATTGTGGGTTTTATCGGCCCCCAATCGATGGGTAAATAATACTTTCATCTACTAAACAACTTTGCGATTGGTTTTGCATTCCAATGCACGATCGTTATCATGCGCCCCGGGTTTATAAATTAGCGTGCCAGTCCAAATTATGCGCCAGATTGCGTCCCCTTGTTAGTGGCCACATTGTGGCCGAAATCTGTTATCGGACACGGTGCTTAGTCTGCACGTGAATGTGTGCAATTAAAGCGTGAAATCCTTCTGTAACACAGTTTGAACGGCGATTTATTAGTGGTTTACAAATTAATGGGGATGGCAAAAAAACATTCCAAACGGAGCCATCTGACGCGAACATGGCCACGCATTTGGCACCAACGTTATCATGATGTCCCAGCAGCCCCACGGACTTGATTTCTGAAATGCTGCTTGTCGAACAATCGAGCCACTATCGTTTGCTTTCATCATTGTTACATCCCCATTGTGGTGGTTTACATTATCGGATTACTCTCTGTAAACTGAATCTAAAAAAAGGACGCCATCGTAAATTGGGGGATGTATCAGACTTGTTACTTCAGTTTTTAGTCTCAATTTCATTTTCTACCATTCTTTGTCAGAGTTACGCTAAAAAACAGATGGTTAAAAATGGGTTCCTGTCATATGTGAAACTTGGGCATTAAACGCTGACAGCTGTTTTGATAGGTGGTCTGTCCATGAGCTGTTACACAACTCAGCAATGATTTTCCAATAAATTGGCGACCAGGTGTGATGTATAGGTTATGTTATGGTTTTTACCTGGCCCGGCTATGTCGCCGGCCATGAACTGATGACACACGGGTTTAATGTTTGGTGTCTATTCTGTGACTGTCCTTTATTCATTTTTGGGTTTATATTTATTCCTTTATGAGGTCCTGGCGTACTCCACGAGGAGCACCCACTCGATACCTCACAAGTTTATAAAAGGGTTAGGTACAGGACTATGTTGCTTAATCTATATACCGCTGTCGACCGAGCATGGTCGATCTGCCAACTGATGCCAGCTACACAGGTTACTATTGCTACTTTTCTGTCAAAACCAACCACCGGACGATCAAGGCCTACAATAGGACCTCACTGTCGACCGCCTTGGTATAAGGTGTACCAAAACGTGGCCTAAGATTTTGTGGCCTGAATCATCGTTCTCCATTCTCGTGACATGAGCAGCCCACCGGAGACTGGAGAGGCGTACACGTTGCACAACAGTAAGGTCGTTTTACAATGCTTGCTGTTGGCTTCTGCATTGTCCCTCTACCTATAAGGGTCCAAGAATCAATCTGAACGCCATGCTTTCGCGAGTTTTGGACAGAGTTCATTTGTTAGTGGTGGAATTATAAAGTTTCCGTTGACCGACCTGTTGGCTGAAGAATGGCTTTATTTTCAAGTGATTCCCAACAGAAAATATGCTCTAGTTAAGGCTATCGCTATCCTTCACTTTGGATTAACAAACTAAAGCCGCTTCCTTTTACTAAATAGATTTGTTGTAGACTAGATACGTTTCCTGGATTAATAGCTGCCAACGCATTAAGGGGCTTTTCCTATTGTTTCAGACCCTTGTCAAAAAACCTCCAAGAGTTGTCAAGACATTTCGAATTGTTGTCCGAAAATTCGAAACATTTTGACGGCAGTCTTAAATTCCGTATCAAGTCAATCTGATTTTGATAAGAGCCAAAAGCAAAAATAAAAGAAGCACCGGGATTAGCTCCAATGTACGGTCGAATCATTTCCCGATCGCTTCTCGAGTATGACGTGTGATCTGTGGCTAAGCTCTGGTCGGACTTTAAGTCGAAAGGGCTCTGAGTGCGAAGTACCCGACGGCCACGCGATTAGTTTTTCGACAGCAACATCTCAATGGCCGTGTTTGCCGATGCCGGAAAAACACATTCCCTCAAGGGCACCTAGTTTGGGCGGAAAGAATCTACGACGTCATGTAATACCCGACACCCGGATCTGGCACAAATTTTATCTTTAAGCTGCTTCCCGGTGGTCGTCATTCGGTGTCGGCACCTTCGCGTTTCGAAAGTTTCTCCCACGAACCGGACGCCCACGGGGCCACGGCGAAAACCCCTTAAGTGCCTCCTGGGACGGAATGTTATGTTGCGCGAAACGACAAAGTTTCGTCCCTTGCAACCTCAGCCCTCTTCCCTCGGCATGACGCCCCCCGGGGGAGGACAAGGCCCCAGGCCCCAGACCTGTGCCCGCGCTCGAGTGGCACTCAATCGAGGGCGAGCTTGCCAGCAAATCGGATAAATCAATCAATCGATAAGATTTACCTCGCGCCCACGCGTGCGACGTGCTCCCTTGCGTTTCTTTCCACCCATGGTGGAGCATCCCAAGCAGCGTGTCTCATTTGCCGTGGCCGTGCCGTGGCGACAATGTCCCGCCGTTGGCGTCTTACGGCGGTCCTTCAGTGCCGTACGCGCGCATACCGTCGTCAATAAATCTCCGACCGCGCGTAATGAAGACGGCTGGAACCCCCTCGCCGCAAACCCCCCCAGGGGCTTCGAAGACGAAGGTGATCACTATATTGGATTTGACTCGTCGCTGCTACCACATCTCAGGGTGGCAGGCGGCGCCGGGACCAGGACCGCCGTGGCTTTGGCTAATAAATTAAATTGTCTCAAGACAATTGATCTCAGCCCCATCCCTCATCGGGCGAGTATGTGTGCCCAAGGATCGTGCAAAGACAATCTTCAGTGCCGGAAAGTCTGCAATTGGCGCCGGCGCCGGGTTTCGTTGGGGCAATTTAATTCCACATGATTATGTCGCTTCCGTGCTGCCAGTTGACTCGATTGAATCGAACCGGTTCCATTATCGCGAAAATAATATTAAAATGGCCTCCTTAAAACTGTTCCGCTACTATTGTGGGCAAAAAATAACTAGAACTTGCACAAACTCTAAAAATTTTCATTTATTCATCTAAATCTACGTCTATGCCTGTTAAGTAATCCCTACTATGCGCATTCAGCTACATTTACAAAACGAACGTAATTCATATTGCTTCACCACCATGATAATTATCCCGGTTCTTTTCGCCCACAGTAGTAAGACAATACTTTGGCTGTGAGCTCAATAACCCAAAGCAAAACATTGAAATTACTTTATGATAATGGGTTTTTCTACCTTTCGAATTTATGTTTACGTAATTTGAATTCTATTTGAGTGATGGCCACAATCGTTGGATCAATGACATTAATTGATTGATTTATTTCTAAATGGGCTACGTAGCCTGAGTCACAACTTAAGCCCCGAACTTTTATCACAACTAATCGCTGCTTCCTCTTTGGCACCTTTGATTAATGATTCTTCTTCTTATTCGACAATTACAGCCCTGCAACCTGCATCAAAGATTATGCGTTAATCTTCGATTGCTTTCTGTAACAATGTGGTTTTTATGTTCGAGGTTGTTGGTCCAGAAACAACGGTCTACCTGTGACGTTGATTGAATTTTTTAATTTATTTGAATTTGAATTTTGGTTGTTGAGGGCCTGTCGCGAATCGAAACCACTGCGTTGACGACAACGAACGTTACCAATCTATCAACCGGGGCACTAATCGCAGCTAACGAGACAAAATCAGGTTACCGATTTGCGGACTCATAAACCACTGAAACTGTGACTGCTTCTTCTCTATTTCTATTTGTTCTTTATTCTATAAGATTGAGTTGTTACTGAACCGTTACAATTTATTACCTAACCGAAGCAGCAGCACCAAGGGAGAACCTCCTAAAACAGGCCACCCAAGCTAACCACAATCCGCCCACCGACGGAAAGCGTTCCGCATTAATTTGCTGATGCTGAAGATAGCCACACGAATACCGGGCCAGTCAGCCAGTCAGGCCGGAAGTTACGAGACGAGTAAGAAAAAAACAACAAACACGAGTTACGACCTGTGATTGCAGGTGTCTATTCCGTCCCAAGACATTACACGGACGCAAACAATGTCATTGTCAGTCACGGGTCGCCGGTGCCCAAGGGGAAAATTTCGGTTTCCGTTTGTCGAACTTGCCCCACGGGAAACCTCCCTTCCCATAAGAGGCAGGTGTACGGTCTCCCGCCCACGGGTGGCCCACTGCTGCCAAGCATCTCTTCTAGCTTGCTCCCCTTGCAAGGAGTTTCGCGAAGCGGAAGTAGAGCCAAATTCCTCGCTCTCGAAGGAACCGTGAATCACAGGTGTACACGGTCGTAAGCAGGCCCGGGGCAAGGACGGACCCGATAATGTGCGCCAAGAACGCGAGGACCTAGCGTGCAGTGCGTGAGTTTCTCAAGGAAGCGGCCAAATAAATTTGAATCAATTTCCATTGGAAATGTAATTACTCGACAAACGCTCCGACAACCGGCCGACCGCGGGTAGTGGGGTGGGTCACGGTGGGCTGCCCCCGCCTATACCACCCCCGGTGGGTGGTGTACGAAAATATTTGAATAGTTTCTCGCACAGCTCACCGCACGGAACGGATATCCCGGTGGTCGGTGAAGGATCCTCTAGACGCCAGCGCCAAGCGTGGGGTAATTTTTATGGCCACCACCACCAGCCGTGTGAGGATCCCAGGGAGAGACCTGGACCCCCTTGGGCCTGTGGAGCACGGAAACGGGCGAAATTAAATTATGCCACCCCCGAGTTCCGCCCCGAGCATCGGAGTACTCGCTGTCGGAGTCAATTTTCCGGAAGGAAAGACACACACGCGCACGTTGTCTTGTTGGTGTCATCCATCGTGCCATCCATCTTGCCTTGGGTGCGTTTCATTTCTTTTCCGCTAAATATCCGCGCTCGCGTTGCTGTCGTTTCAATTTCTTGTCCCAAAAAAGGCACTGCCCCGGCTTTGCTCCGGTTTAATTGAGTTCGAACGAATGGACACTTACCGTAGGACCTTGCCGCAGAGCCCGATCTGGCCCTGGCTCCGGTGCGCTTCGCGATTGGATTTCCACGTTGCGTGCCCGCTCACGCACAGCACGTACCTGTCACGAACGGGAACGAGGTTCGCAATCGCACATCTTGTCACGTGATGTAAATTTCTCTCCCCGACATGACACACGACACGCAATCCGAATGGCAGCCGTGACACGGTCCTCGGTGGTCCTCGTTCGGCCAAACTGCTACTCTGAATTCAATTTCACATCTCGAACAACCCGGATCGCAACAAACCGTTTTCCGGTAAGTCCTGGAACGTTACACGGGAGTGCTCGGGAGAAAAATCCGTTTTGGCGCAATCACGGGACACTGTTTTGCGGGAGGAGACTGTCGATTCCCAGTGGAACCGACGATCGAGAATGGTTCAAAAGTTTCTCTAGTAAAACTCACTCGCAGGCGTTGGTTGATCCAGAAAGTCCAGACACGCTCGGTAATACCTGGTATGTCTCGGGTTTGAATCTTCGCCAGGTCACTGGAAGAACTGAGAACTGAGGAATACTGGCGACCATCAGTTTGAAGAGATTGGCAGTAAAATTTTATCGACACCCAGGCTACTTCGCTTTCGGCTTCACATTGGTTCTTAAACGCGTCCTTTGGGACAGCGTAGTAGGCATCGTTCAATTTTACCACTTGACGAAGTGCTGTCACATTTTGAACACGTAAATTAAAATATAATCTTTCTTTTTAATTTAATTTAATAATTTAGTTCATCTCGTAATCTGAATCTCTACATTCATAAATTAAACACGTACTTTAATGGATTGAAAATAGTGTCATATAATTATTTTTTACTCTCGAAATAATATGGTTTGGTGCATTATGTCAAGTAATGCTGTAGACGTCAGGCACTACTTCCTGTGGACATTTCGATTTCTACGTCCAAATTTTCACAAAGATGAATCAACTATAAATACGTTCATCCCAACTGAAGCCTTCTTTTCAGATCCTTCCCAAAATGGTGTTGCTAATGACACCGCTGCAACTGCAAAAGATAATCAAAATCATTACCGGTAGCTTCGGTCATCGTAGGTCCGCATCGGATACCGGGCTGATTGAATGTTATTGACGTGCGTGCCGAGGGTGAATACCTTTTAGTAGTCGAAATCAGATGAAGTAGGATCCACCCCACCATGTTTGGGCCATTTTTCATCTTTACACCAGTACGCCAATGGGGCCATGGCAGCGAAAGTTGCCGAAGTCAGAATTAATCTTCTGACCGACAAAGCCCTCCATCGTTCGGCCCAGAAAACCTCAATCATGTAATCAGATCTTGACCCACCGCTTCCGGAATCCGAAGTGTCCCTTCCAGCGAAGGTGTTAAGTAGCGAAGCGAAAAGTAGCTCTCGAGAAATGGCGGAAAATCCCTCCGATCGGTGAAAGCCCTAACTTGTATGGGGGAACGAGTCATCCGCGAGTCCCGTTTGGTCCGTTCTGGGCTGGGCTTTCGTATTAACATCTTGACAGCTGGACTGCTGGTACCGCGCTGATGACGGTCCAATCGGGGCTCACAATATTAAATCTTCGTCCGGACCGGACCGAAGATGTGCCATTTTTCCCACGGCCCAAGGCTTCTCGCGGTGGTGTCGATACGGCTGGGTGCCGAAGTCTGAGGAGGAGCATCAAGTCGATCAACAAATCAACCTCTGCGGTGAAGACAAACGGCAAGGTTTGGTCGAAACAAATCCCGAGTAGTACCAAAGGACCTACATCGGTGTGATCTACCTTTGTCGGTACGCCCGGTTTGTTGCCAACTTTTGTTGGGCGCCTCCTCACCTTCGACAAGGGTTCGTTGACCTAAGTTGTTGCTTCTGACACCTCTCGCAAACAGGCCCCCGCGAAGGAAGGACCTCCTAGCTTGGAAGCGGTGCCTAGTAACAGAAAGGGAGGGTCTCTGCCCGAGGCAATGGTCGCAATCACCGACTCTCTATTACCTCTCTGGCTAGTTTGCTTCTCGCTTTCGGAAGCCTATTCCAGGGAGGGGAGAGTGGATCTCTTGACCTTTCTTTCGGGTGGGCAGAGAACCCAATTTGAGAACCAACAGTTTCCAGTGGAAACAGAACAAGTGAAACACTACGTCCGCTCCGTTCTAGTAACGAATTGATTCTGATTTTATTCTTACATTTAGGTGCTTTATATACAGATTTAGTTTCTTACGTGTCTAGGGCGCCCGGTCCCGATGCGGATGTTTTCGCGGTGATGTTGTGCTTTCAATATAGCTGCTGTACTTTCACCTTTTCTGCGTCGTGGTGCAAAATTTATTTCCGCGGGTGTGTTATGATGACGTTATGTTATGATGACGCCCTAGACCTTTCGACACCTGGTTGTTGGGCTTGTCCGAGTAAACTTTTTTATTTAAGCCATCAACTGCCGGGTGTCGAGCGGTTCACAATGTTTGTTTGTCATATGCGCCGCGCTGCGCGTCGCGCTGTTTTGGTTCTTTCGCGAGCGGCCGTGCGCCGCTTGTTTCGCGATGTTTTTTGGTTGGTTGGTCGCGCCCGTTCTGCTCGTGCAGCAACATAAGTAGTAAGTAGATCCCGAGTGGAGTGCAACGGCCGGCATTAGTCCCGGGTACTCAAGCTCCCGAAAAGGATTCACGGAGAAAAGCGGGCACTGAGCGCCTGGAATGAGGACTTCCACTACTGGGACTGGGATTGCTTTCAGAAGATTGAAGACCTACGAATCCGTTCTCGGTTACGACTAAGTTGCCGGTGCCGGTGTGCCTTATCTTGTGCCGCTCGGACGGACCAACGGCGGAACAAACATCCCGGCAAACAAACCAACAACCAGCCGGCCAACCAACCAACCTAGCTTCAAAGGAAGTGCCGGGCGGTGGGCGATGAAGATGTATGTTTAGTGAAGCAAAACTTTGGCCGCACATGCACACGGGCCGGTGGTTTGGGGCCCGTCACCTCGGGCTGCCCTGTCCGCGGTCCGCGGTGGCGAACACTCGAGCTCGGCCGGTGAAAGCTTCCTCGAGGATGAGATCATCACTCGGTCACGGATGTACGAAGTTCCTCGCTCTAATTGGGCAACTTTTCCCCATGACGTGCCACTCCCTTCCTGCCATGCTGAGCTCTTGGCTCATTCGCTCTTTCTCTCTCTCTCTCTCTCCGGCTCTTTCGGGTGGACCACATACATATTCGTATAAATTTGTAAGGCACCGTGACGCCGGAAGCTGACAACGATCCCCCAGGCGGACGCCGGCGGTCCCCAGTGGTCCCCGGAAGCTGACAGAGTCAACATTCGTTGTCCCCCTTTTCCAGCCAGACCCCCTTTCCGTAGCCTCCGGCCCCAGCTGCCTTAATAAAAATCTTTGCGCCTTCAGCGCCAGCGCCCTTAATTATCCGAATGGCGCCACCTTGTTATGATTTGCTGTCTGCGCTGTCTCGTGAGTGTCGCCGTCCTTCGGCGCCCTGTCTGGGCCTGGGACACTGGTGTTCCCCCGTCCCTTCGCTTTCCTTTCCGCCGACGGCCCTTGCTTACTTTCTTTCACTCTGTCGGTGTCTACGCTCGAGAGTTGTTCCAGTTGTTCCGTTTTTTTTCCGCCGTTCGGCGTCATCGCCACGCCCAAGGACATCAAATATGGGGGGTCTAGTTTTATGCGTGTGTATGTGTTGTGTATCTCTACCATCATTGCCTCGCCACGGCGTTACACGGCGAAAGTGCCACTAAGCGATAAGGTTTGTGTGGCGTGAAGCTAACCAAGCTCTAACTCCGCAGCATTCCGGAGGCCGCAGATCGCGCGGTGAAATGGTGGGACCGCCCGGGGACCGGGGCCCGGGGGGGAATAAAAACTTTTCGCAAAACTTTTCACCCTGAAAGTGTTGTTATGCCACCATCCCGCGGCCCGTTGGCTGCTGGACCCGCAACTTATGGTTGGTCGCCGGTGGTCGTATGCGCACATTTTAATATCCCTCTCTAGTGGCGATCAAGGAACACTTTCGTGGTGTAAACCCGGCCTTCCCCACACCCCGTAAGCCGAGCCCCTTCGCTTCTCCTGGTGCTATCAACGTTCAACGTTATCAAAGTTTCAACGCCAAGAGGAGCTCTCGACGTGCCGCCGGAATGCTTCTCCGGGTGCCGGCCAGACTATCTGCCGTCGCATGCCGAAGACGTTATGCTGTCGATGGATAAGAAAACGTCTACAGTGCGGGTTTAAAGTATTGGGACGAAACCCGTCTAGGTGCCCATGAAACCCGGTGTAGGAAGTTCCATTTCAGTAGGTCATAGGCGTTTGAATTGTAATAATTACATCGGCGCTACATTGATTCGCTAAACACGGAAGTGTGCCCCCAAGGACACGCTTGAAAGACATTTGACCGGGAACACAAGCCCATCTGGGTAAAGTCCACAGTATCGAATGTTTGTATAACCGGACGTCTTGACAAGCTTTTCAAAGCCCGAAGGGCTGCCGATGGTCAATTGGATGGTCAATTGGAAATTGACAACACTCTTCTAGGTAGTTGTTTGCTCATAGACTAATCAAAACATAGTTTGCATGGGCCACGCCACGGCCCTGGGTGGGCCACGAAAGATTCTTTTTTTTTCATTTGGTTATGTACATTAATTTGAAAGGTTCGTTCATTCCATTGGTTTATGAAAATCAGTTTCGCTTGCAGAAAAGTGGATAATATTAAAAACATTTTTTGAAATGATGAGTCGTCAATTCCAACTGTACGAAATTTGAAAAGCTCATTTCATTTGAGCTCATTCCTCCATTTTTCTTCGAAAATAAAGAAGTAACGAACCGTAATCAATGGTATGAATGAACCTTTCCAATAAATATTAACGCATCGACAAATTTGTGGCCATTTTTCAAAACCAAATGAAAATGAGAATCTTTCGTGAGCCACCCTGTATTTTATTATTATTATTAGTATTAGAATGGACGGAGCCGTGTTGAGCTTTGCTCTCAAAGTTTCCCTGAATACTGATGTCAGGCTCTGCACTGATGTCTTTCCCACAGAAATCGATGAATCGGTACAGCGCTCTGAAAGATGATCTACGGTCTTTGATCTACGCGAGGTGATCTTTTCGAGCCACTAAGACGTGCATTGCAGCTGTCTTTAAAATTGTGAAGTACAAACAAAACCCTATTAGGTAGAACAATTGGATTCTCCCATAAGATGTTAAACGGTTTATAACTTACTCTGTTTTCGAATAAGTATGCTTCAAATAGTTTCTCTTTGAAGCAATATTCAAACCTTATTTTTAATCTTAGAAGACCGGACCGGACCGTATTTAATTTGAACCCTTTGTTTACGTTCAAAGACTTTGCCAAAAGAATGAACTCAAGATACGCGACGCCAAACAGAAGCATTCATTGGACGTGCATCATTCGTCCAGTACGATGGACGAAATTGTTGGAGTTTGAAATTCCATTGAAGATTGTTTTCTAGGAGCACCATTAATTTGCTACCCTTTTACCCTTTATTCAGCTAAACCCTGCCTTGGCTTAACTTATTCTCTCCGTTAAAAAAATGCAATTTCTCCACCGGAGCCTGATGCTTTCGCTCAAACCATTCGCCACGCATCGGCGCGCCGCAGGTTAGCAACCAAAATCCAATTCCCCAAAAATTAGCATTCCCAGCATTGGCGCTTGTAAACTCAGCCACCCGACAACACCACAAACCACCCCGAACTTTGACCCCGAACAGTGGGCACACCTCGGGCCGCCCCGATCCTGATTTGCCGTAGCCAACATTTTTAGCCTGCCCAACCTGCCCCGGACGAAAGATAAACCGGGAGGTGTAAGGCCTCGGGTTCTGGTTAGCATTTGTGGCCGCCCAAGAACTTATGCTAACTTCCAATCGCGCCACAATTTATGCGAAGTGCCGGTGCCTGCTTCCGCGAAAAATGGTTCCCACCAAATGCCATCCCCGCCTCCGGAAACGCAGAAAACCGGAAACTCCGAATGAATCAACGAACTTTTCTTTAAATTTAATGTATTGCCAAACATCGCGCGCCGCGCCCTCGGTGCGTTTGTGCCCTTCGCTCAATGCCTCCCCAAAGGTTTCCTGCCGGTCGGCGAAGGATGAGGACACATCTTGGGCCAACGTAACCCTGGCCCGGGGGGGGGTTTAATCTGTTTAGTCAGTGCCAATTTTTCGCCGTATCTCACACAACTTCAGGACTCTTCTTCAATTCAAATTTGAACCCAACCCAGCCCGGCCGGTTCCGGTTGCTGGACCGCTTCCTTCCGAGGGCCCTTACGGGCCGCTCTGTGTGCGTGGGTTGCGCTCGCTTTTTCTCCAAAAACTTGCCCATAATTTGCATCGCCTTTTAAGATAATGAAACCGGTTGTGGCCCGAGCGCGCGCGCGCGGATAATTCCATTATTTATACAGCGGAAAAACCCCATGTCGCCGCCGGTGAGTGTCTTCCGGTGGGTCGCTCCGCCACGGGTCGCTCTCGGGGGAAGAGCAAATAAAATGAAACAACACGAAAGAACAACAGCAGAAAAATGGGTTCCCAAAGCAAAACAAAACAAGTAATGTTTAATCCCTCCGATCGCGGTGCTGCGACCGCGACCGGTTTCACCATCACCACCATCACTTCCGGTTTCCGGTCGAGATTTTGGTGCAACGGTTTTCTTTTTTTTTTCTGTCTGTCCCCGGGTCGGCGTATTTTTTGGCGCTACCCAAAGTTTTATAATCACCCCGCGGGTGGGGCGGTTCCTTCATTGATCGGGTCCGATCTCGGGAGCTTCGTGGCTCGAGATGCCGCCCGGCGACCTTGCCGGCGAACGATTAATGGCAAAAATTTTCGTGGACGGTCTCGCTTTCGTCACCGTGCCTTCTCTCTCTCCCTCTCTCTCCCGTGTCCGTGTTGCGTCCCCGTGTCGCGAATAAATCGACACAAATCTATGCAAAGCGCGGTGCGGCTTACGCGGGCTGGCGAAACATAGCCGGGCCGGGTGTTTTAATCCGCCCGTCGTCGTTCATCTTGATACCCTGCTGGCAGCTGAAAAAATGGACACCCTCGACCTTAGGCAACGTCGCCCGACGGCAGGTCACCAGAAAGTCACCAAACGGGCGTTCGGTTCGGTATCTTAAAGCTTCCTCACGTGGCCACGACGTGGCCAAAGCAACGCGACCGTGTTGAATGTACAGAGCGAAGCGAACGTTTAGTTGACCACTTCCGTTGTTTGTTGTTTGCTTCCCTTTTTTACTTACCGTTCTTGTCGAACTGAGTGCCTTTGTACAAGATTACTGGATCCAACATGCGGATGCAAGCGTATTGATAAACGAAACCATACAAAACAAAACAAAACCATATACAAACGCAAACTTCAACGAAGCGAAAATCTGTGAAAAGTGCCACGGGCACAAAACGAACAAAAAATCGGCGAAAGTCAATACAGCGAACGAGTGTCGGGCGAAACGCCAGAAGGCAGCTCAATCCATCGTCGTGCGAATAAGACCAACCGACGAAGCCGAACGTCGTAGAGAGAGAGAGAGTAGGCTTTGGACCTTCACAATGCTTCGAAAGTACACCGTAAAGTTGGTGTAAGACAGCAAAATTGTATACAAAACCCTCGTCGAATGAGCGCAGCAAGATTAATCAAGCAGGGCCACCAACTTGGCCACCATTTCCGGAAGGTCCTGGAGAAGTGTAAAAATGACTAGAAAATCAAACGATTGAAAACCACCCGCGGCCGAAGCCGAAAACCTTTTTCGACTAAAAGTGTTTTGGCAACGAAGCAACATTAGCAAACATGCCAAGGCGGCCACGGTTTGGGCTAGGTAGTAGTGTAAATTATATAAACTCGGGAACGGAACCGCAAAAATCTCATCCGTTCGCACTGGTTTGCAAGGACACAAACAGCCGGGTACGGTACCGTACCCTGAAACTGTAAATTGTAGCGTGGGAAAAACGGCAAATTGAAAACTCAACCAACTGTAAAACTCTCTAATTTATAAGACTAATAAATAATGCCCGCGCAGCCCGCGTGACGCGGAGCAGCCCCGAAACAAACGCCGCGGCCACACAGCAGAACGGGATGGGAATAGTGAAACACTGCAGCAAAGATTAATAGTGGGAAAATTAACGCGAAAGTAGCATAAGGAGGACAGCAAGCGAGGCTGCCGCCGGCGAACCCGTCAGACGTGGTAATAAAATGAGAAGAAAAGAAACAAACATTGTGAAATGCAAAAATGCAAAACCCAGGCTGCCAGAGGAACGGATTCGCTGACGTGATGACAGTCGCAGATGCACCCGGACAAACGGGTAAGTACCTGATGCCACCCGGTCCTGGTCCGGGTCTTTAAACTTAATTCCATTCGTCCCACCAGTCGTCCTAGCGGCCCACCCAGCCCCGGGTGGCAATTACCGTATTTTTCCGTGTATAACGCGCACCCGTGTATAACGCGCACCCATATTTTACGAGACCAAAAATGGAAAAAAAGTTTTTTACTTCACATTTTTCAGATATGTGATATCCAACAAATACCAAATGATAATATATTACTCTAAATACTCTATAAATATTCTAAAGTAGACTAAAGATAAAATGCGTATACATTGCAAAAGACATACTAGTATTTTATATTTCGTAATGATCTTCAAACTCATATTCGCTGCTGTCTGAGAAATTGATATTCTCTAATTGCTCTTCACTGTACTCCTCATTCTCACTCTCTGAAGAGTCCTCATAAATTGCAACATCTTCAGATCCATGCTGATTTCCACATTTTTTAAATGATTTCACAACAACTTCTGTTTTAACTCCCTGCCATGACTTAATAACGATATTTTATGGATAATTATATTCCTAACAAGTGTTTCATTTCATAATTTATTCAATAATACCATAGAATATGTGCCTAAAAGGGCACATTTGTATGTTTGGAGGAGACAAAATTTTTACTCCCCTTGTATAACGCGCACCCAGATTTTAAAGCTCAAAAAATTGGGAAAAAAGTGCGCGTTATACACGGAAAAATACGGTATGTAATTGTGTTCCAGCGAAGCGCGCTTATGATGGATGTTGGCCACGAAAATTGTTGCACTTCTCGTTGCAGAGCCCTCGTTTCGGGCTCCGCGTTGGCCAAAAGCTCAACACTCGCCGCTTCGCTACCCGGATTATGACGCATTTGTGGAGCGTCTGGCTTTTGGGTCGTTTCCGGTGTCCCTTTTCGGGGGGGGGCGGGTGCCGTTAACGAGCGCCAGCACTGCAAAGCTGCACATCCCATTCGAACGATTGCGAGGATTTGTGGGCTTAAACAATGGGTGTGGGCTAGCGTTTCAACCCGGCAGAGGCTCGGTTCTTCGGCAATGCTTCGGTGGTGCCTGCCTCCGATAAGCGACACCGAAGTGTAATTGTTTGTCTCGGAGTTGGCCACAGTGAGGAGCTCCGGCGAAAATTCTTTCCCCATTCCATTGTTTCCCATAATCTTATCGGCACCGGCCCAGCCCTTGTTGCCGTCTTGGCCGTGCCCAACCTAATCCTGGGTGGAATAAACCCCCCGGGGTGTCTGCCCGATGCACTTTCCGTTGAGTGTGTGGTTCAAGGTGCCGGAGTGGCCGGTCTCCTAAGACTCTGCTCGTCGATTCTTGACTCACCGTTCGCTCCCCGGCCAATTGAAGGAATGATTGGCTCCGGTTCCAGCTAATGCTGCCGGCCCGTATCTGCCGCACACTCTGGCTGCGCAGCGCTGAGAGGATCAACCCGTGCCGTGTCGTCCGGAACTTTGCCGACCGGACCGAACGGAGCGTTCCTGTCGCTGCCAAAAACTTTCCTCCCCGGAATCCTCGACCTGCCAACTTTGCATCCGACCGGGTCGGTCATTGGAATATCGTTCTTGGGTACTTATCCCCGGTAAGAAGTGGGCCAAACTTACGCACGCCAGCGGCGGAAAGGGGTTGGGTGGCCAGGCGGCTAAACCCTTTCAAGAACACGGGCTTCCTCGGGCTTTCGGCTTGACACTTTCTGGCGAAGGGGCCCGCTGGCGTTTGGCTGGCAGTCGGATGGAGAAACTTTTTTCGGTCACTGTTGATCTTGAGGTTTCTGGCGGATTACGCTTTTTTACGCCAGCTTGACTTCCTGCTGCTCTTGCTGGCTTTGGCGGAAGTTTCGGTGACCCGGGCCCCAAAGTTTAGTGCGGCCAGTCCTTGTCACTACCGCTGGTGGCAATCGCAAGTGAACGCTTGCACCGAGCCGGACATGTTCTACGTTTGGGTACTTTTTCGTAGCCCACGACTATCGTTCGCTGCTTATCCATATTTAAGCCGTGCGTATTCCGGCTTCCTGTACCGAAAAGGATGGCACGACAAATAGGCTTAAAGATCCGAGAGCTTTCCTTAGTTCTGGAGTACAATGTTTTTTTGAATGACAGTAATTTTGTGTCAAGTCGTTGTCACATGTCGAAGATGTAAAAGTTGTCAGTTTTAATTAATTGCTGTGATTTTAAATAAGGTTCATTTTACACTCAAACTAGCCACGTTATTGCACCTGTTGCGGGTTTTGGATGCTGGACATGAAATACATGAAAGAAAGGTATATATCAAAATGAACCCCTTTTTGGCATTGGCAACTAACAAATTTAATCATCCTTATAAGCCAAGTGTGATTTACAATGAACGCCGAATAACATGTAAACATTGTGAATTACCCTTCAACGAATATTAGTTTTTTCGAGTAACGTCAACCGGCGTTAAAACACCCAACACATTGCCGCGCTGATTTAACGCCCTGACACATCGCAAAGTTGAAGCTCAACTTAGGGGCCGCCCGTGGCAAGCAAAAACTGGAATTGTGTCTCTTTAAAATAAATTGCACAGCATTTCTTTTCTCGTCGGCGCGCCATCCGAAAGTTGCGCGTAAGCTGTGGCCGCATTCGTGTTCTTTCGTAGTTGTCTTTCTTTTCGCACGGAAAAGATTTAGTGTACCCTTCGGCACGGTAAGGCCGTACCGTGGAGTATGCCTCGGTATCCTGTTTCTCTTGTTCGAATACTTAACGTAATGTTTTCGTGTAATTTATTTCACTTTCGGGTGTTTATTCCACCGGCGAGCGTTGTTTTTTCGCCAACAAATTTCAAACAAGCGAAAGTTTTTGAATTTTTTCTTCTTCGTTTATGAAATGTACCTTTTTTCTGCAGCCCGATGTTTTGTGTGGCACAAAAACTTGCGGCTTCAATTAAACTTTTGTTACCAAAGGATTGTGGGGCTTGTGTGGCATGGAGGATTTGCGGTCGAGGGTACTTTACTATCGTGAAGCTTGCTGCAAATTCTAAAGCATCGCATCCCATTTTGATGCATTATTCTTATTACTGTTTCAGTAACTTTGGGTTGTAGCTCACTTTAAACATTTATAGAGCAACGCGACAACTGGTGTTTTGGAACTGATTTCGTGTGTTTTGCTTCGTTAGCTGCAACAAGGATATTTTATTGAAGTTAAATATCTTCGGAAGGTGTCCTCGTACTGCGAATGATGCTGATAGTTTGTGTTAACACTGGAACATTAACTGTACGTGTAACAAAACAAAAGTTGCAGTTGCTAATTAATGTCCATTCCCGAAGCAATGACTCTCGTAATGAACCGCAGTCCTAATCATACGACGCCGGGGACCATGAAACATGCTGTTGATTCAGTAAATTGTGCAAATGACACTGAAACGAAACAAAGTTCTCGAAACTCCTTCGGCAGCCCTTTGCCGAACTCAACCCAGCATACGTAGACTGTCAGTTCCGTTGTACAGAACGGAGCCCATATAGTTTTCGGGGGAAACCAAATAGTCAGGTTAATGGCACAATATTGGTAACAAGTACACTGGTAAGTCAACAGTTGCCCACAATGTAACTGCCATTGCTCGGTGGAACCACAATGTGCTGAGAAAACAAACCCACAGCAGTCAAGTCCCTCGGTGACCACTTTTCGTTTAATTATTATATTTTCAACCAACCATCCGACCATCGCCGCCCGAAAGCCACAAGGCCTCATCCCGGGTTGGATGGTTCCACGAGCGTCCATTCCCGATGGCGGCTGCATTCTACAGTCGGAACGCGCCGTAACTCGGGTGCTCGTTGAAAACAACTATCCTTCCGACGGCACGCCACCAACGACGACTTTTGAGCCGATGCCCTTGCCGAATGGGGAATTCTTCGGAAAAACTACCTCATCAGCATCAACGTCGGTGGGTGATCACAGTCAGGACCCCGCAAAACAGTGGCCCCATTGGGCAAACAACAACAACAAGCAAACGAAATGCGGTCCAAAGGATGCGGTCCTCAAACAACGCTCTGTGAATGCCATTTTCGGGTGCGCTGGAACCCCCCAGGTAAATCGGTAGCCGACGCCGACGGGTAGAAGGGTGCGAAGGCGAAGACATTTCGCCGGCGAACGGTGCCCAGTGATAGCTTTCAATTAATTTAAATTACACTCACACCGGCACGGCGTGGCCCGCTGGTTGGCGAAAAGAAATTAGGAAGGGCGAAAAAAAGAGGCGAATCCTTGAGATCGACGTGCGCCGTGGAATCCAAACCGTCCGGATGGGATGTCCCTCTTCGAGGGGCCCCATTTTCTTTGCGCCATTTTCGACCGTTCGCCGTAATCTTGTCGTGGGTGAAAACGTAGATAACACTTTAAGCACGACTTTACGCTCTCTCTCTCTCTCGCTCCTTATTTACGGTCCCCGGTTCGGGCCGTTTCCGGGTTCCGGCTGGTCCCGGTTCCGGGAAGCGGCGATGCAGCCGCTCATTAAGGAACCGTTGGGGGAAACCGACCGAACTGACCGGACCGCAGACCGGGTTCCCATTAATGTGGTCCCACCGACGGATCGGTCGTCGACGTCGCCGTGGCTTCCTCGACCGCTTATCTTCAATTAGTGTTCAAAACGGTGAAAATGGATCATAATTAAGCGGTGAAACGGCCGACCTGTAAACATTCGAATTAGGCACGGGACAACCCGTTCCGTTGGGGCCTGCGCTCGGGACTGGGCTCTGGTGGCGTGGCTTTCGCTAGCTGGGAACGGGATGGGAAGCGCAGATTTACGACGCTAATGGGGGATTATTTCATCCGCCGCGGCGGTGCTATATTTGTGGACTGTGTTTTAATTTTTTCACTAAAAGAGCTTTACGTGGCCACGGACTTAGAGCATCACAAATTAGGGACCTAAACAAAACCAGAGCAACAGCACCAGCAAAAAAGAAGCTTCCATTCCATACCTCCGTCGTTAGTGCATGCCGAATCTGATTACGCATCCGATGGGAACTTCTGAACGCAGTAACGGCCACGGTGGCCACGTGTTGGGTCCAACAGTGCAACATTGTGATAATTGAATCCAAATCAAACCACTTTTTATTCCATTGGTGCTCGCCGGTCTGGAACAGTTAGAACCATGGACCAATCATCCCGGTAATCAGTACGGCACCGGCGATTACGCAACGCAGCGCAGTGTACGCACCCGACCGAGAACTGCAAGCCACAGCCCAGAGGCACCATTTGTTGCAAGTGAAAATCTCTTTTTTCAATACATTATTTTGCCTACCATTTCCGGTCGGTGGGAATCGGTGGGAAATGCAAAAAAACCTCGGAGCAGTTCCAATTAAACGGTTGCCTTAGCAAATGAACGCCCTGCCCCGAGTGCGTTGCATTATTAATTTTCATCGTCAATTGGCCGTTGAAGGGAAATTCAAATACATATTTTACCGCCCCGAACCGCTCCGTTCACTCGCCTGGCTCCGTGGCGAAGCCTGAATTTAATGACCCCGACTGGAACTGATCAAAAACATTCGCAGCGCGGGTGCGAATATTTTGCAACCATCGGATGGCCTCTCGAGCGCTCAAGGGCCGAGGCCTTTTCGAGTGTTCCGCCGCACATTTTTTCGACACACCAGCTGGACCCGAGGGAAAGTATTTTCTGTTTTTTCGCGGCCGCAACGTGTTTGCTCCTTCGAGCCATGCTATTATTAGCGATCGGTGGCCCTGGCCACTGACATTAATTACTACGCGGAACATAATAATGCGCCCAAATGGGGGGTGCTTCACAGTGAGCAGAACGGCGGCGGCGACAGCAGAACTTTCCCGAGTAGCTACATTCGTGTGGTGAAATACGAGAAACAGACCAGAGACGTCCTGGCCTGCTGGCCAGGGTTGACTAACCTTGCGGGGAACATTGAATGCTAACTGCAAACATAATTCGAACGCGCAATTTTTCATCAACTTTTCTGCTTTCGAATCGCTTGAGTCGCAATTATTGCAATTATTTTCGGCAACTTTTTATAAATACACACAGCGAGCAAAGTGCCACAGCTCTGCCCCGGTAGGAACTCCGTTACACGCAGGATGAGTGAATCAAACCTCAAAAAGTCTGTAGCTGACAGCAGCACGGCCACTCGGCAGAGCGTGTTCCGTGGCATTCCATACGCTGAGCGGAAACATTAATGTATGCATATGATTATTTTTCTTCGCCCACCACCCAGGACCCCCAGGACGATTTGCATGTGCCTTTGGCCGACGGACCGCGCGCCGTGACAACCGGCGCGGTGGTGGTGCATTTATCCAACCACGTAATGCTCTCGACTGTCGCGGTCCATAAATTGGGCCCAACGCACGGTAAGCGGCCTGGGAGCGGTGTGGGCTAAGTATTTATGTGTGCAGCTCGAAGGACCAGGCGCAACATACTGCTACCTCGTTGGCGGGTCGCATTTTTAGCCCCGTTCACCATCCGCTGTCGCTGCCAGTTAAGGACACTCACTGCAGTAATGCCGACTCCTGCCGGTCCGGTCACCACGGGTGGTGCTTGTGTGCGCGTGTGTGTTGACCGCTTCAAAAACACGTTAACCGCACTATATTAATAAATAATTGCCGTCGCCGTTGCCGCAGTCCGGGTTCGTTTCGTTTGAAGTGCCGGATCCTGATGCCGGTGTGCTGCGAGGTGAGGTGCACGCCAACCGAAGGACGAAACCTTGAAAAGCCATAAATTCTATGCACGTTACATAAATCAATTAAAGTCATGTTAGCAGCATGACTCTGGCCGCACTCTGATTCTCGCCTCCCACAGGTGAGCTCCTCGCTCCCGGTGGGTGGTTAGTGTGGCTCGATGCAAGGAAACGTGCAACAAGAGGGCACCCTGGTGGGCCGAGTCCCGGATCAGGACATCCTGCCAGGCGGTCCGTTTGGTCCGGCTCGGGTGCTGCTCGGCTGGAGTTTCTGATTAGCAGGAACCGCCCGCTCCGGGAGCCAGTGGTTTGCTTTGTGCGATGCAGTTGCAGTTAAAAACTTGCTCCAACTCAGAGGCCACCCCACCTCGGGGGGATTCGACGACAAGGTGCCGATGCGACCGTCTTCCGCTGCGCGGCCAAGCGTGGTAACTAAATTTATTTGGTATTTTCACTTCAACCCAACCACGAGCTGTCAGAGCAGCGAAACAGCGAACAGCGTGGTCGGTGCCAGGTTCAGAACAGGGGTCCACATATCCCCAGCATATCCACATTCAGATGGTGTGAACATTCCGAACCGACGCGTATTCAACTTCGTATTTGCATCGCCCCGGCCTCAGACACCCGTCGTCGCCCCTTACGAATTTTTACGTCCTCTGCCGTGCCACCGGTTACCGTGGAGAGTACCGCCAGGATCAACGCTGGCCCCGGGGCGTAAATAATTAATGACGCTGCATTAACAACGATGCTGGGACGACGCGCATCACGAGCGTTGCGTTTATAAATGGCTAGCTTTTGCTTAAGCTTGGCGTCGTGTGAGAAGAAAAAGGTAATCAGCGCACCCGCAGTCCGTGGTTTACGGACGTTTATGACTAAATCCACCCGCCCGGAGATATGGTCGACATTAATCATGTGAAGGCAAGAAGTGGCATTCGCGTTTCCTTTGTGCGGTTATCGCGTCGAATTGTGCTGCTATTTTAATCCAGTTACAGTGAACTCATTATCAATCCGATTGGATGAGAATTTTCCATGGGGAAAGGATGAAATAGAAATCAACCTTCCGCAAACTTATCGTTCGTGTAAAATATCTCGAATTTTAATAGAATTTTACTAGCTCCGATAGCCGCACATCTGGTTCAATGTTGATTCCCGTTTTTTTTGCTGTCAATTAACAACTCCGAAGCATTTTTTTCCCCTTACAAAACCTAAAAAAGGAGTAAATTTCACACGCAGCACCAGGCGCCTCCATCGCGCCCAAATTGCAATTTGTTCCGCACCGAAAGCGGCGTACCGTAGCTCATAGTCGTAGGCACCATTTGCACCATTCCATTGTTCCATTAGCAAAATTGGCCAACCTGGGTAGAAGTAAAGAAACAGAAAAAAAACCGGAACCTGAAAAGATAACCCTTAAGGGGTTGAGTGGAAAAAAATCGCCAAATTCAGTCACAATCACGCGGTGGTACATTCCGGTAAGCTGACTACACGCCGGCCGGTCTGTGTGGGCGCGATTTCAAAGATTAACGCCAGTCCGAAAGCAAACGAAGATAATCAACCGCTTCCGTTGCGCACCGCGCGGCACGGTAATATCCCCTCCATCCTTCCGGTTTGCCATTGGCGCTGAACGGGTGAAACGGAGTGCAGAAATAAATAGCTCCCCTTTGCCCACCTCAGCTTGCTGTCGGATCGGTCGGATTTGGACGATGGGAATCCGCAGCACGCTGTACTAAAAATAATTAAACCCCTGAACCCCGTGAAAACCCTCGGCTGTCACCGGTCGGGAAACGGGAAACAAATACGGAGCGAAGAGGATATATTTTATAAAATACGAAACAAACACTGGACTACAAATAAGAACGCGCGAGAAGCGAGTTTGGGGAAACTCCCCAAACTGTATGGAGCCGGGGGGGGGCGCAGTTGAAGCAATTTCCCAAGGAGTCAGGAATGGGCAACGAAGACCGCCTCGCGGTGCCGGTCGGTGTAAGGTGAGAAATTTATGTTTCAATTTATTGCGTAGCACAATTACCGGCTTTTGGCGCCCGGTGGCAGTGAGGAATGTATCTCCGGGAAACGGGAATCTAATAGAGTACGCCGAAACCGACGAATACAGCTGTTCCGCTATGTGAGAGATACAGACAAAGTTACAGCCCAAGATTGCGGGTAAAGCGGGTGAGCACCGTGAGGAATCAATCCGATAACGAACTGGAGACTTTTGTAGACTGGTAACGTCGTGCCGCTGCTATGTGGGATTTCGTGGTATGTTCCGATCGCCTAGAACCCATTAGATTCCTTATCATTTTCCCACCAAGAATGCGCATCGTTTTGTTGGAACGAAAATCACATTAGTTCTTTTGGGAAAGAGTAATGAAAATACTTTTTCAACAGAAAGAGAAGAAAATTATTTAAAATCAAATTTCATTTCGTCTGACGTCGGGTCGTAAATTATTAACATTCTTATTGCTCAGTTAATACGTAAGGAACGAATTGATGTAATGAGAGGCGATAATGAAAAATTCACTCCATAATCTAAAGGCTAACCACATTTAAGGACCTACAATCAACACCCATGTGTTGGCTGATTGAACACATTTTCATCGAAAAAATCCACATCCATTGCGCATTAATAACGGGAACGCTGACAACAATCGCCACGGGCAAATGTCGTGCGTGCCAACCGACCGGATGATATCACGTTTTCCTGTGAAATACGATACAGCGAAGCTTTTGTGAAGCACAAACGCAAAATGAGTGACACAACGCGTTGGAACGCAGTTCGTAGTGTGGCGTAATGACAGTTTGAGTTGTCCGAATTTACTCTCGAATACCATACATTTGATCCTATTGCGACTCACAATACGCAACTGTGGCAGCAAATTCGTACAAGGCCCGCATTGCAACGTCATCCATCAGCATATTGCGTCCGTCATTGCGAAGCTACGGGAAGAATTTTAATTAATTTTAATTAATTTTAATCTGCCCTGCGGTCTGACTGCACACGAAAATTAATTATGGCAAAGCATTGACCTTCGGTGGTTGATGATCCATGATTTTGTACACGAAATGTGAACAATCGCGGAATGCGCTGCTCCTGTGGCTTTTTTATTCGGTTTAGTTTGATTGTGTTGTTGTTGACTTTGATAAAGTCATTTGCATTATAGAACAGGATGACATTATATCCTCGCTATGCATTCAATATCCATTACAATCATTAGTTGATCACACCATTGATCCCTAATGATGGTCATTTTATAAAGCATTTTTAACCCGATAGATGATGCAGTTCCTTACACAGTTGCAAAAGTTAACTTTAGCATAGTTAAAGAATAAACTTTTCATCAACGCAAAAAACACATTCGTTTCATTTTCTGTTTAAAGCAATTCAACCTTCAAGAATTATTTTTGTATTGAAGACAGCATAGATCATCAAACTGATCGCAGGCTCATTCGATAGATCTTGTAACCGGAAACCGTTATCAACAGGCAGACGAAGCTGGTCAACACAAAGCTGAATGAATTGTCCACGGCGAGTTGTTGCCATTTCAGGCGAATTTCTTCACGGAACAGACAAGTGGACAGTTCGAGATTGGTTCGAGACCACTCCATCGCTACATCACATCAAAAGGCATACGCATTCGAAAGAAAGCCAACTTCCTCGATTTCCTGTGAAAACTTCGTTAGCAATAACTGCTTCACTGGGCGAATGCATGGATCCAAACGAGACATCTTGTCCTACAACTGCAAAAAAAAATAGAAACTAGAAGGTCCACCGTCATCTAACATAATACTGACATCATCGATAAATCATCTACCTACCCCCGACAGCCCGCAGTGAAAGTGCCAGCAACAGCACGGAACAGCCAACAGACCCTGGAAGACTCAATTGTCAGTTCGTTAAATATTTACCAGGCCAGCCAGCTACCGGCAAAAGTCGGCTGTTGAACACTTGTTCCGTCATCGCCTGTGCTTACCATAATCGATCACGCCACCGACGACGAGGACGACGCTGGGAGACGATGTCTAATCATGCAGAATGACGGAAACGAATGACGTCGAATGCCAACGGGTGAACGGGCCCTACTGGATGCAAACCCTTGGTCTTGGAGAATTAAACAACCATCCAGCCATATTTCATAACCTTTTTCTTCCCGCTCCAGGTCCAGGCGCTTGTCGGACGTTCCCAGTTGGGTCCTAATTTCCACATCACCGAGCAGAAGGACATTTTCTCTCCTAATTCCGTAATGCGTCATCATGCGCCGCACGGGCGTTAGATTTGGGTGCCGATGGAACGTCGTTTCCGTTGACAAACGTCGTCCTTTCGGTCACTCGTTTGTAGCGATGTTTGGAGGTAATTGTTTTACGATTTGATGATGATTAATTGTACATCGTTCCGTTATGGAACCCGCCGCCAGCCCTGGCGGTCCACCCAGGGGCCTCGAGGGCACCGGGCGAAGATCCCTCTCCAAAGTTTTCCCGCATTGTCTTTTGACGAATCGCGTTGCGAGAAACTTGTTTTGCCGGCAAATGGGTGCGCTCACCGTTCGCTCGGGGGACGCCGGGAAAATTCGAACATATTGCCGGATCCTCGATGGCCGGGAGTCCGTGCGACGGGCAACTTCTTTCACCGCCGCTGACCTTGGCGTGATAGCTTCGTTTGTGCTTTCGCCCTTTCGACTTGGCCTTCGCGCGATCGGCGGCGGATGCTTCTTAAATTTTCCATCAGAAAACTTTTCCCTTTTTCCACTGGCACTCTTTTCAAAACGGGGGTCAAAACCGGCCGTCTCCGCTCCGCTGGAACATTTCTCCCTCTTTCTCGCGCCATTCCGCTCTCTCTTTCTCTCTACCTCTCGCTTTGAAAGCTGTCTCACGCAATATCGCGTTTCGCCCTTCCCGGTTTTGATCCGGACACCGGAGGTGCTGCAGAGAGTCGTGGCCTCCGCGGAGCCAAGTCGGTGGAAGGAAAATTGAAAGGAATCTTTACGGAAAGCCGGCGAGCGAACGCAGCTGCGGCGTAGAGCGCCTCGGAAAAGGGCGAAAACATTGTCGGCATCATAAATTAAAGCTAATTGTATTGGGCGGTGTTTGCATGTCGGTCGTTTGGCGCAGAGCTTGCGCACCTTCGCGAAGCAGAGGCCTCCCGGCACGTGGCGGGTATTAGCGTGTGGAGCACGAGACGTAGGCCGGGCTTCTGGGACGTCGGGCAAGGTGTCGAAAACTGGCGTAAAACAGGCCAAATGTGACGCTAAGCATTAGACGTATGTCGGTTCCTGCGTCGCAGGAGCTCCACGTCATCGAAAAGGAAAAACTTCTCTGGCTCCTATTGTGCAACGTTCTCGACGGTGCCTCTTGCTAAATGTACTGCAATATAAAACACAACCCAAAAACCCTTTAAATACGTATCTGGGGATACTGTTCTTTACTTTACGTTAAATGTTTTTTCGAAGCCTATATTTTTAAAATAATTCCATAATCGTCTGGTAGCAATACAAACACACCAGATCTCGGAATGGTTGGATTAATACATCGGTGGACCAACGTGAGAAAGATCTTTAACGTCGAAATGTTCAAGCTAAACGCTCCTGCTACGAATTTGCGAAATTGAAGAAGACAAACATCGGAAGTCATAATCGGTTAATCTGAATCAGATTTCCGTTATAAACATCCTCTTATCGCGCTGCAACAAAAATATGCATCACAAACGTTTCGGATCGAGAACATGATGAGATCATTAAAAACTTGTGCTACAACAACACTCCCGTAATCCCGTCGTGGTCGAATCCGTCTCGCCCCAGGTAAGTTTCTCGCGTCGAAAAAGGCTTCACTCACAACGCCTTCCACAGTGACGCTTGATGGACGATTTGTTTTAATAAGAAAACGAGTTGAATTTGATCAAAAACTTTCACTATCCCGGCGCTGCTTAGTGACTCCCGGCGGGCACTCCCGACAGTTCATCTCACTTTCTGTTTCCCTGCGCAAATCCCGGTGGCCAGCCAGCAGGATGTTCCGAGAGAGAGAGAGAGGAAGAGCTGCGGCCATCACTGTTGCTCACCTCGTTGGATGGATTTGAATGACGGGTTTTGATATTTTATTTGAACTTTTAATATTTTTTTTGTTTACTTTATAAACTTTCCGCAACTTTCCGCGCGTTTGATGGGTAGTGAGGCAAAGTAATTTTTCAACGTTCGCCGCGCAAGATGAGCTGCAAAGACTGACTGCGCGAGACGCAACACTAGTCATCGACCGTTGATGAACAGCGGCGGGAATAAATTGTGTGCAAAGCCAAGGAAGAAAACTTTCCATTTCTCATCCGACACCGGGCAGCAGTCGCGCGCCCTGTGGTTATGAGGTCGCTCAGGTCGCCGGTTGGTAAATACCATGCTACGATGATTTATTGTTTCTGCGCTTCATCAGGGTCCTGGTAACTGGTGAGCGTAGTCCCTGGTCGACGACGACGTTCCGTTGCGCGCTTGCCCGAGTCAAACGAAAGGTCCTGCGGCGCAGTGAAACGCTTGATGGCAGCACACCCACAAGAAAAAGTTCCAAAGCTCCGCAAAGTCAATATCGATTAAGGGGCACAAGCAATCGGGCTCACCACCGACCCGACATGGTACGTCTTGGCGAGGGACACACGGCCACTGTGCGGGTTCGTACGTACAAAGCACTTCCGAAACATGTCGGATGTATGTCGTTTGCATTTGATGCTGATCGTCAATAAAGACGATGCCCTACTTTCCTCCGGTTTCAACCGTAAAATCTAATGTGCGCCAGAACTGGGTCAATCACAAACCATAACAACCACGCTGGTGGGTAGACTTTAAACCAATCTTAATTGATTGGGTGTAACGAAAATGGGCTTATGAGATAGCGCGTACAGAATTATCAGTATTAACCGAGCGACAAATTGTTATGCAAACGCATTTTCATTAATCAAAATTGTCTCGATGTTTATTCTTTCTACCTGGACAAAACGAAGTCTGATAAAACAAGGTAAATATTTCCTTTTCCAACTTTCCTTTTCCTTGGTATTGACTTCATTCATTTTCTTTTGTTATTCACGTCAGCAAAAAAATTTCTACAGCCTAACGATAGATATTCACTCAAGTTTCCCTGTTTAAAAGAAGCATTAATATAGTTTACCAAAAAAAAAATTATAATGATAAAAGAAATAAAACTAATAAATACGGCCCTAGGTAGCATGGGTAGCGATTTGTTAGTTTAGGTTACTAAACTAATCATTTTGGTTCTACCGTAAATAAGCCAGACAAATGTAACAAACCAAACTTAAAGCCTTCATAATATTCCAAACATTGTCATGCTTTGCCTAAGAATCCATCTACTGTAGAATTTTGGGTTTATGGAGTATTGAACGGAATCGAACAATAGTTTAAAACATTTTCATAGATTAAAATGGTTAAAATTAATGGTTAAAAACCAAGCGAAATTAAATGGTTTCGAAAATGTACGCCATCATTTTAATGTTAGTGTCAATTTTTTTTGGGAAACTTCTATCTTGGCTGACGATGAAACGGTAACGTGAAGCAGCGATGGTGATTCACTTTTCCCGCTCTGTGCTTCTACTGTTCCTACTAAGCTCGCCCATAAAGTGTTCCGATTCTGGCAGCGATTCTCGCTGACAGCACGACAAGCGCATAAACATACATCCCCGAAGCGGCGCCCAGCCGGACCGGGAAGAAATGAAGTATCGGTAACGTGTGCGAAAAGCCAACCAACGGGCAACAATGGGCAGAGACGACCCGAGTGCAAAGGCGAACACAATCGTGCACAATGAACGGCCGGGCCAACAAACACTAAGCCCGTGATTTCGAACGCTTCGGAAGACGGATACACCCAGCGAAGCACACACTCCAATAAAAAATGTACTTAAAAGAAGTTGAAATAAATTTTAAGCCCGCCAACCGGCAAGGAGCCGGAGCGGCACCGAAAGCGTCACACTAAAAATTACAGGAAGTGAGCGAAAGAAAATAAACTTCCTGCCGGGTGGCCGGGTGACTGGCCGGGCACCGCACCGGGCCCAGAGCAACAAGGGCAACGAGGGCGAGGCAAAAAGTTTGGGAAAATTATTAGCTCCATAAATGGCATGATGTACGGCATGTCCGACATACGGCGGTCCCGTGGGGTCGGAAATTGACCATCGGCCGGCACATTCGTTCACACAAACACATCCACTTGCATACGTACGAAGGTTGCAGGACGAAGGAAGACAGAAAGTGGAGGCTCACGGTGGGACGGAATTAAGTATTTCACTTGGCAGATTGAACGGCACCGGGTTGCTGGCCTGTGAAAAAGGGGTAACTTATAGTGCCTGAGCCTGCGGAAAACTTTGCCGACCATCGCCGCACAATGGCGTAACGTTAACAACAACATCGCCGCACAAGCAACGCCCGGCAAAACAAGGCAAAGGGAGCAAAACAGGGAACCCTCGTCCACGGTGGCTCACTCTGATGACTATCCTTGCCCCGCTCCGGGTTGACCCGGCGTCACTTGCCGGGTTTCATTGCGAAATAAACATGGGGATTTTATTGTCACAGTAACATAGTGGTCAGCAACGACACGGGATGGGTCCGAGTATTTTTTCTGTGCGAATCTCCGCCACGGCAAAGTAACGGCTTACGAGCCAAATGGTCACTCAACAGCCGGCTCCGGGCTCCGGCTTCGACCCGAGCCGGGCCCGATAGACGGAGGCCGACAAAGGGGCCAACGGTGGAGTCTGCAGTGATTTCAAACGGCGATTTTAGCGAAAAACTCCCCTTCCCGGGGCGAAAAACTCCCTCAAAATGCCCGGGGCGATTGGAAAAGTACGGCACAATGATGCTTCACACAAAGGCACAATAAAATGCGTTTTCTATCGCGATTACAGTAATTGCCTCCTATGCAAGATTTAATTTAAAAGAAATTATCAACATAAAACTGGAATAAAAAAACTCAAAAAGTCCCTCGTCACGCCTCATTTCCTTCTCATTTCTCAATGATCCGGCGTTTCAGAGGATCGGACTATCTGGTGACGTTTGTGATCAGCTTACCTTCTCACTTCCCGTTGCTCCTCCGTTTCAGACAATCGGGCTTCCCGGTGGAGTATCGGATCGGTTTCCTTTCCCGCTTCCCGTTGCAGAATTTGCACATGTCGAGTTTGGTTCGATTTGTTCCACAAAGGTAGGTAGGGATTTGTTGTTAGAGGGTAGTGTTTTTTGCGGCACCAGAAAATCGTTTGGCCAGGACGGCGATGTTTTGACGAATATTTGCAACTGATTTTTCCAATTAAAAAAATGACCACACGCTGGCAGCGTGTTACGAAAACTGCACAACCCAATGGAATAAGCCTAAGAAGTTGCGCAGCATGTCAGCACCCTTGCGTCAGGTCGAAAAGAAAAGCGAAAGACGCGTTTTCTCAAATGTTTTTCCTGAAGCTTTCGACGGAAGCCCATTTTCTTCCATGCATTGCTACGATTCTTATATTACTTTCCTTCACCATTTCTTTCGGTGAGCAATTTCTTTCCAATTTCAGCGGAAATAAAGAAAATTCTTAAGACGGCCTTTGAGGTTTTAAGAGAAAACGTTTGGAAATAAATACAAGCCGAAGGTCTTAATGAGAACCACTACAATGAACAGGCACACATCACATAGCTGGCCCCCAACAGTCAGTGGGCCGTAAAGGTGATCCGCGTTGGCCGGACCCTGTTCGGCAAACCGATCGAGCTTCCAGACGATCAGGTTTCACCGGGAAGCCGATCAGCTTCCTTGCGTGTTTTGAGCTGAGCTGGAACTTCAAACTGGAACATAAGTTCGTTGCTAAACTGACGGTCACATAATTCAAAGTAGTGGTTTTCGGGTACAGCCAGGTACCTCGATGAATGCTAAGATCGAGAAAGAACTTTCATTTATCCATACATTAGCAGCACCTAAAACGGATACGCTAGACGCACCTGATGGCAAGTTAGTATTCAATGTGGCAATATCGACGAACTCATCACTAAGATTTCTTGTACATGGCAAAGACATCCTTAGGGTAACATATTTAATCCAAACCCGATCCTAATCCAAACGCAGAAGAGTAATAAAAATGTTGTGGTGCAACAAATTTTCCCGAATCATCTTCGACCAAGCCAGTTCGGTTGCCGATTGCCGATTGAGCTACAGGTTTACAGTGGGGCCATCGTGCGACGATAGCGGCCATGACGGGGAACAATATGTCCCAGGGGGAACGGAACGAAAAAGTTTCCACAAAACATCCAAACCTCAAAACCACGCGGCTTACACCAGAGCTTACAGACCGACCAGTCGACTATCCCGCAACTGATCGATCACTAATGGCGGTGTCGGTGGCGGTGATTAATGGAAAGTGCCTGCAAAACGAACAACTATATACGGCGTGGAAAGTGCGGTCTGCCATGCCCTCCACACCGCGGATGGCCCCGGGGAAGAATGTCGGGCGGTCGGTTGGAAGCAAAACGATGAGAGTTCATCAAAAGGAAAGGCACCAAACGAAAGGATCTGGTTTGAAAAGTGAGCGTGAGTGTGGGAATACATATTTCAACACAGCATGAAGCCGTCGGTCGATGCGGAGAGCAATAAGAGCCATCGCCTTCGATGACCCGTCTTATGCAACATCACACCCCGGCACCGGCACATGCTGACAACTAACGCAACCGGCGCATAACGGAGTTCGCACGCTTCCGGCGATTGACTAGCCCCGTGTCGGTTCACGATGAAAAATGGAGCGCTGCTTCTTCCCGGCCCGCTTGCAGGCCCCATGAGAGTGGCTTCCGGTGCAACGGCGTGCAGTCGGAACAGTGCTCCCGCAAACCGCAACCGGTTCCTTTGGAAACCATTTTGACTGTGGTTTTGCACCCCGCCGGGGGGGGCCTCTTGGCAAGAAATGGAATAATAATGGATTATTGCACTTCCCGAGCGAACCTAACCGCAGCTCACTAACAACCCGCAGCCGTTGCCCACTGGCGAAGCAACTGCACCGCCGGCCGGCAGACGTAGACAGGAGAAGTAATGGTTCCCGCAGCCACCCAGCCATTGAACATCCATTTGCCGGTGGCGCCCGGCGCCATTTTCTCACTCATTCAGCCTCCATTTTCTTCGGTACTTTCCTTTGGCGTTGCTACCAGGACTACAATACGACTCGACCGGGGAGCCGATAGCCGTAAGAAAGAGTGAGAGGAACGGGAAAAAGGGGGAAAATGACCACATTTTCTTCGACCACCGTTCAGCTGGGTTGTTTCGCTTTGGGCGAGCGTGTTAAATGGTTACTTTTTAATTTGGAAATGGATGCAGCGAAAACTTTCCCTGCGGCCCCATTGTCGGTCGCTTTGTTTCGCCCTTTTGGTTGCGTTTTATTTTGCACACAGTTTGGCCCACTTTGGCCCGCGGCCCACTGGAACTCCCGTTTCGTGTGGCACGAAAGGAGTTTAAAGCATTTGAAGCACACCCGTGAAGTTGGCGCAAAGTAGATATGGCGCGGTGGCAGAATAAAATCATCTTCTATCGTGGGAAGGTGATGACAAAAAAAATCAGTACTCCACTCCAAAACTGTGTTCGGTGTGGACGTGGAGAAGGAAAAAGTTGGAAACCTCCCGACGTTCACGACGTAGCTACCGGTAGCGGGTAGTTTTTATGTAGCACCAAAGTGCTGCCAGATTCGTTCGCTTTAAGCTGCTGGTCATGGGACGAGCTGGCTGGCTGGCGAAAGTATGATAAACATCTGTGCCCATTAATTCTTTTCCGAGCATAAATTCGGTGAGAAAACGTAACCTCAATCGCTTACCTAGGATCTTAATTATTCAGACCCGACCCCAGCGGAATAGCAAGCATTTTATTCATGAAAATGAATAATCCCATCACGATCGTACCGGTACCGGAAACAGCAAAAACACGGATCGAATAAAACGCAGAGAATAAGAAGATGGAGCACTTTTCGCTACAACTAAATGCACTTCCCCCTGTTTGGCCGCGTGTGTTTGTGGCACGAAAAGACTTTATTTCCTAAAATCGAGCAAACTTGCCACATGCTGATGGAAGCAAAACCCTGGAAGCTCCCGTTCGGTTTCGCCGCTCACACCGTTCGGTGCGGTTGTTTCGTTTCCTGCAATCGATTGGTGGCATTAAACTTAAATCAAATCGCAGCCTCTTGGCGGTCGTGAAGAAATGTAAATGGAACGGAGCAGCCCCGAGAACGGAACGAAATGCCACGCCATGGAAATGGCACCTTCGTGGGTAAAAGGTGCCAGGCCAGCAAAAGTGAAACGTGGGCAAATCAAAGAGGATTAAATGTAAATAGTGTTGCGCTGTGCAAATGGCAAATCGAGCCGAGGGACGGATCGATGAGGAAAAAAGGAATCCTCCGGCCGTGGCTTTTCTTCAGTGCCGTAAAATGATGATGAATTTGCTCTTTCTCGGAAGCCGTTCGGTTGGATCGGTTTCACATCGGATGGCACGTCTCTCTGCTTGGCTAGCTTCATGCTCTGTATTTTGTGAGTATAACTTGAACACAATTGTGCTTTGAACGCGATTTTAATTTGATTTTTTACCGAACGGGAAAAAAAGGTAGGTCTCCAGAATTAAACATTCCAAATAAAAAAACAGGAGAGAGAAAAGCCCGAGAAGAAAATGGTTTCTTAACGTCATTTTTAGCCGCAACGTAGGAGAAGTATTAATTTGTTAACCATTTGGGCATCCTTGCAATCATAACCGTAACACCATCCAAAATTGGTGAATACTACAAACCGAAAGCTGGTGTGTTCCGCCAATCACGTCTAAATTCGTGTGCATTTCAAAGAGTTGTGTAACACAACAAGGACTTGTGTAACTTTTGATTCCCCGATTCAATGTTAGCGTCCGTACTGGAGACTGGTCCTTTTTTTGTGCTTCGTCTCAAAATGGCTCCCGCCAGCTTCGGCATCGACACTTTGCCCTGCAAAAAAAAAAGATCCCCGAAACCCCAAACAAACAAACCCGTTATACGCACTGTTTGCCCCGGGTGGCGACATTCGCGCTTCGTCCACACCCAGGTGTTGTTTCTCTGTCGTTTGTAGGCAAACATTTGCCCACGCCAGATGCCTTGTAAGCCACCATCTAAGTAAGACCAAACGGCACCCAGATCAAACGCAAAGCCCGGCTAACGCCGATATGACTCCACCACCCGGCAAAGGATGCAGCAACGAGACCAGCTTGGCAATGGGAAAGGTAAGACAAGCTGGCCCACGATCGCTCAACGGTGCCGTGTTTACCCTGTGGTCTTACCGGGAAATTTGTGGCCATTTTTTGTGCTGAATGAATCGCTGTTTTCTTCGCGCTTATGATGGCAACGCCGCCGGTTCAAACCCGAGAAGAAAGCAACGAAGAAGAATTTTTGTGCACCGAAAAGGCCAGTGGTTCGAATAAACCAATCCACAGTCGGGGCGCAAGAGTTGAAAAGTGAAGAAATTCAATCAAATCAATCTAACCGACTGTTATGGGCCAAATTTTGAGCGATTTTGCACTGTTTTTTTCGGTGCGAGTTTGTGGATCAACCGACCAAGCTGACCGAGCTTAACTTTATTCTGGGTTTTTCTTCCGAAAACCACACCTAATGAAGCATTAAACATCAATGGACACGAAGCAAAAAAAGGCAAGCCACGAAGCAAAACACGAGCGAAAACCTGCACCGGGCAACGCAATTTACGAATAAACTAGTTTCATGGAAACTTTCTTTATTTATCCATCCAAAGCGATAGAAACGTTAGATTTCGCAAAGAACCGTGCCGGTTCCTGCCGGCAAATAGGACGGTCGCCCAATCTGGAGCAAACAATGGATGTTGAAAGAGAGAAAAACTATTACGGAGTTTGCTCAAATCATACGATGCACACACTGGACGCAACCGAGCCACAGATTCCTCGATACCGTAGTTGACGCGAACGACTTCTCCATTCCACTTTCAGCACTATTTGTCGCCAGATCGCTTCAAGATTTGTTGCAGGTGTTGGGCACTGTTTCAGGGTAAGAGTTGAAAGTTTCAGCAAAAACCAGTTTCGTATCGTCCCTGCGTGGCTCTGCGTTGTAGCGACCGACGGAAGGTTGCGACCCTAGAAACGGAACCACCGGCAGTGGTGCTCTCTGTTTTATGCTTTGAGGCGTTTTACACAATGTTCAAAGTTTCGCCCTGCTTAGGCAATAAAACGGTGTGTGATATGACCGTCGTAAAAAATTACACACATATCCAGTCGGAAAAGAAAAATGGCTGCAGGGACCTTGAAACAGTGGCGAGGGAGTCCGAAAATGGCGAGACGAGGCCCTTCGCTTCCGGCCCTTTTATTCGCCCGGCCCTTTTCCATCCGTGCCTGTTAACGCATTGCAAATGAGGTGAAAATGTGCACCATTTTCTGGTACTTGGGACTTGGCTATTTTTGCTCCATTCTTCACTTCATTCCTCACGGTGAACCCAAACCGGACCGTTGCTGCTGAAGAGTTGAACCACCTCGAACCTATGGCTGGTAACAGCTAACCCATTCCGACGTTCCCATCGCTTCGCCAAGGCTTACAGCTTCCCGCCTCTTACACTTACACAGTGAAGCTATTTCCAGCCTTTGGCTTTGAATTCTCAGCTCAGCCCACAGTCCAACAACGCGAAACATGCGAAGGCATGCCACTCTCTTTCTTTTTCCTTTCCAACCCAATCATTTTCTTATGCATTGCAGCAAAGTTCTTGGGTTACAATAACCCCTCATAGAGTTACCGGACCAATCAAGTACTTTTTTTTCTGTGCGCCCGGCACAGTAATCTTGCCAGAACGGGTAGGAAACTATTTTTTCCCGCCGCAATCGCATCACAAACTACTACTACGGATGGTGATGGCACAAGTTGATGATAAGAAATGATACGACAGACCCGGCACAGATAAGCAAATTTCTGCTGGTTGGAAAGCACAAATGGCGGGCCAGATATTGTCTGGTCTGAGTCAAGACGCCCGAGTGGCGAAGCGGAAAGGTAAATAAACAAAAGTTTATTTAAATACGGCGAGGCGCATTGGTTTGCTTTCGTCTATATTTTCTGATTTCTCGTGCTCGTTTATTTTTCCCTTGTCTTTGCATAAAAACTTTGTTGTGGTTTGTTTTCCTTTCATTCCAGACCCCATTAAAGTTGGCTGGACTCATATTTGAAGTATTTTATTTTCCCAGTGGAGACGCCTGGTGCTCTACGCGAACGAGAGGACCCAATCGGTGTGCTCTATTTGAACTGGTTTATTTCCTGGTCATTGTTTTATTCCTTTTTATGGCCTTTGTTTCTTACCGGTTCATTTGTTGACCTCCATTTTGTAAGTATTATGGGTTTAAAAAACAAAAGGCTGAAACCTTAACAAGAAGTGCTGAGCATAACTAGCCAAGCGTAAGTAGACTGGAACCAAAGTTGGGGTTTATTTTATGCTAATGTAAGCTCCCCTATCAAAGTTGCTGTAACAATGGCAAAGCAAATTTAGCATGAAAAGAGGTTTAGGTTTCGATTATCAAAACAGGTTAAACTTCTGTTCCTTCATGTTCAATTATAAAGACCGATGCTGGGCTTGCCGGAACACGAAATCCAACTAAAGGTTGAAATCGGATAACAGGATCCGCTTTTCCTTTTCTTGTGTGGCTATAAACCGTTTCTGATTATTTCTAGAATACTCACAGCCGCACTCCATTATGCGTGGTGGGTAGCAAGTAAAAATTAAATAAAAGATCCACTGCGAAAACTATTTTATTGCACTCTTTGCATGAACTTCAACTGCTATTCATTATCGTCACCGCAATACGGCGGCAGCAATACATAACTCAGCACGTGCAACTTTGTGAAAAGGGCCATTGAAAGTGTGGCATGAATGCATTTCTGCCATCCAACCGCACAACAGCACCAGCTACACTGTGGTCGTTCATTTGTTCGTCAGTGAAGGAAAAAGTCCGACTTTGGGAAACGGAAAACCTATCCTGCATGGCCGGGAAACTGTCTGAGCGGCCACAGCTCATTTCTCGGCGAACAGGACGAACGACAGACCGAGACAGACGAGCCGAGCCGAAGCTGTGTTCGGGGAGGCATCGACATGTGGCAATGTGAAAAATCGAGTCGGAAAAACATTCTCGAAAATTCGAAGTTTGAAGCACCATAAAAGCACACACACTCTGAGGGCTCGGCGGGAACCAACCGAAGTGACCGAAACCCATTATGGGCGCCAGAGTTCGATAAGACAAAGTTTTAATTGAATTGCTGCTTGCTCTAATTCGTCTTCTGACGCTTTTGAAGATGGACTCTGATTCGTGGCCGCGTGCCATCGAGCAGGGGCTTCATCCCCTTCTCAATTTATGTGTGTTGGTTTGAGTGGGGCTGTACTTCTTTTTTGCCCTCTGTCCAGGAAGAACAAACTTTTAAGCCCCCGGGAGCGCCCGTTTCCGTTTTCATCGGTCTCGGAGTGTCGAGCATCGATGCGGAAGGACACTCGCCAGTGTTCATCGGCGCCTGTGAAGCGCCGTGGACGAGACACTCAAGGATTTGTGCTCCTCCTCCTCCACGGTCTCGAACGTCGTCGACTAATTGGTCTATTGTTTGATCCGCTGGCATGGAAGTAAAAGAATTCGAAATGGAATTTCCTTCCGGATGACGATACCCGCGTCCGTCGATGACCGCGTCCGTCGGGCGAACTTCCGGCCAAACTCGGACTTTGGCTTCTCGTTCACCATCGGCAGCAGTTTCTGGTGCTGAACCTTCGATCCCGAGGTGCGCCCCCGAGTGGGAAGGAAAAATTCGGTAAAGGCATCATCCGATTGAAGCGCCGTTTTGTTTCCGAGGCCCCCCTCCCAACGTTCCTTTTCGCCCGAAAGCTCCGGAAACGACCAAATGGCTTGCAATGATCGTGACCCAGCCCCAGGTCCAGGTGGTTTTGTGGCGTCAATGGTAGAACTATCCTGCCGAAGTTGTGGGCTAGCGTGTGGCCACTGCAGTTCGATTGAGCCGTAGTCAATTTGGTAAAGATACGTACATGTTATCCTCAAAATCGATAAACAACGCATAGGGCGTTATTAAAGCGGCATTTCTCGTGTAAATGATAGATATTAAAAATAATTCTAACAAATAAATACTGATTCAAAACCTTATCCTAAAACTAAACTAAATCTGAAACCTACAGCGGAACTATAGCAACTTTTCGTCTAGTCCCTCGAAGAACTGGGTTAGGTGACTTTAATTTCTTGTAAACTAGATAATTGAGCCAACTGTTGTAATGATGTCTCTCACGTTCGCCACCGAGAACCCAATGGCCCAGTCAAATACAAATACATTATATTCGTACGTTACACCGTAAGCGTGGCCTGTGCTACGATGGACCATTTAGCTTTCATTGCACGAGATTGCATTCCCGACACCGGGCGACGGATTTATCAGACGATGATGGACGAAAACTATTTTTCATTGTGTCGCTGAAGTTTGGAGCATCGTACGGTCCGGCGAACCAAGCCGAGCTGTCGCAAAGCTGTCGCCGTAACCCACGCAAAGTGTTGCCGTTGACAGGTGCCGTTTGTGAAACTTTCACGCCCGCTACACCAAGAAACATACACAAGACAGTGTCCACAGGACAGTGCCGGGCGCGAATGACTTTAAGGTTGTGGCTGGCGTCCGTTGCTTAAAAAACCCGACAAAAAGTACGTCACAGCAAATGTTGCTGCCTTCCGAAGGTTGCCCGAAGTCACGTCCCGACTGCCAGGCACTTTTTAAGGCACCTCCTTCTGGGAGAAAGAAAACAGAGAGAGAGAGGGACATAGCATAAGACTCATAAAAAGGCTGTCCGCAGGAAAAGACAAAACCGCCACGAACGCGTCTCCCGTTTCACGTACGCTAGATGATATCCCGAATGAATCTTGATGATTAATCATTAATCTTCTGTGTCATGTTTACATGCACGGCGGACTTCCGACGGTCGGGAGCACCGCTAGGCTTTTTATGCCATCCGGTGGGCGGCCCTTTACTAACTCCCTTGCCGTGCGCACATGATTGTGCCATCCGTCAAGCCCATGCGGATTGGCGACGGAAGGAACGATTGCTGGCTGGCGAAACCCTTGCGAGGGTTTGCGGCGGTGAAAGGCTTCGGTTTTGTTTGCCTTTGTTGCCTTCGTCGCCACTTTTTTGGGTGGGTCGCACATCCTTCGCGAGTTAATCCTTTTGGCATGCGTGCCACACCCGGGCGATCCTTTGGTCAAAACCGAGCGGTCCGTCTTTCTTTGGTTCACTTCGCCCCGGATGGCAACCGTACGGCGGACGTAAATGGCACGGTGCTGCCGACTGACCGTGGGTACCGTACGAGCGGTAGGGAAAAGGGAAACAGATGAATGGATAAAAAACTCATTGCAAAAACCACCGCACCGGACATGTAAACAGCTGCCAAACATCCGGTACAACGGCCATTTCCGTGCCTACAGCTCCAAGAGCGCGTCGAACTTACCGACACAGCGGCTGAAGTAGTGGCCACTGAATGTAGCTTTCGCGTGAACGGCGCCATAGGAGGTTTGGTCCCCGATGAAAGAAACAATGCTGTCCTTTCGCCGGGATGGAGTCGACGATTCGCAGCAAGGGTAAGACATACGAAGCGATGGTTGCGGTTTGAAGGGTGCGGTCCATCCCACACACTGCTTGTCCACATCTAGGTGGAGATGAAAAACGCCGATAGCCATCCCGCTGGTCCTATTGGAGACGACACCGTCACGATCCGTCACGATCCGTTTGAAGCACGGGATCTACGGTCACTGACCGTCTGCTGCTTTAAGCGCGCCGCTGCCGCTTGCCATTAACGAGTGCTCGTCGGTTTTCGCGTTCGGTTATCGTTTTAATTGGTCGTTACGAAACACAAAACATGGTTCTGTGGCAAATCCATGAGTAAAAACACTTCAATGGTTTCAGCAACCTTACTCGGCGATGTCAATGTTCCTCTGGTGTGCGGGGCTCCCACTAAGAGATGGTTCGACATGGTCTGCTATTTAATGTCGATCTGGAAGAAGCGCAAACTTCGGTCTCGACTCGACTCGTTGTGTCACAATTAACACGTGTATTGCAGCCTTCGACATCATCGCCGTTCACGCTTTAGATTTGAAAGAGGCATCGGTGGGCAAGCCAAGCCCATAGCAGACGGTGGCCCATACTGGCCAAGCACTACAGAAGCAATCAAATCTACTTGCGAGCTGACTGGACTTGCATGGAAGGAACTGGAGTGTACAGCAGCTCTGGTGATCGGCGATCCGATGCCAGCAGTCTGAAGCATGGATTAGGTAGAAGGTGATTCGTGGCGTACGGGATCCGTAGAGCTGCCGACTGCGGACTATGTGAGCTTTCGAACCCCTACAACCTTGATTTCCTTGTCTTGATCAGATGCTGGGTCCTTGTCTTGTGCCAGATACTATAAACATCACTCTCGTTCATCTTCATCACAAAAAATAGTTCATTGTTCCAAACGGCTTTTGGGAACTGACTGAGAAACTCGAATACATGGATTTGTACGCGAGTTCACTCGAACACAGAAGGAACATAGAACGCTCTTTCTTTGTCTGTTAATAGGAACATGAAAACAGCGTTTGTTGTTTGTATCCTTTTCTATTTACACTTTATTCGTTGAATTCATACATATTTGGGTTTTGAAAAAAGAATCATGAAAAAACGAATTTATGTTTATAACATAAAATTTCAAGTAACATCTATCGCTATCAAATTTCTAGTTCAACAAAATTTTGTACGGTAACATCAATTGTATTGCCACATACCCAAGGCCTGTCTTTATTGACATTAGCACTCGAGATGTGCTGCTATGCCGCATATCAAAAGCGATACGGTGCCTAACCGTCTATGCGGACACAAAGTGCCGGTGTAATTGCACTTCAATTATTAGGAACAGCGGGTTGTAACGAACGTTTGCTTTCACTTCCGATCAAATCGGTTATTTTTCATGGTCGATGGTACACTAAAACTGGCAGCATATGAAAGCTTATATATTATGAGTTTGGAAGATAGCACGTAAACCTCGGTGCTGAAGGCAGCAAAAGCGTTTAGGTTCTGCATCTTTCCAGTCTATGGCTTCGGTTATGTGTTACCGGTCGGATTGATCAAGAATATTCGCCTTGCTTATGGGCCACTGTAAGTGACGCTGAGACTGCTGTTCCTGGAGGCTCGGGGCTTCACCGAGAACCACTGGATGCTCGCCCTTCATGATTGTATTGGAGTTAAGTAGTGAGTGCTGCTGAAAGACGTGAGCTTCGCTGAATTCTGCTGGATGTTCGAGCACCGGGATTGTAGAGAAGGTGAGTACTTCGCCTTGCCCGCAAAACTGATGGTCCAATGTTGCGCTTTGGCTGTCAAGTTGTTGGCCCATAACGGTAGGGGTTTCCTGGAGTTCATCAGGATGTTCGCTCTCCATGATTGTATTGGATTTAAGTAGTGAGTGCTGCTGAAAGACGTGAGCTTCGCTGAATTCTACTGGATGTTCGAGCACCGGGATTGTAGAGAAGGTGAATACTTCGCCTTGCCCGCAAAGCTTATGGTCCAATGTTGTAGAGGCTTCGTCGATTTCTTCAGGAGATTTGT